>NC_052947.1:10452933-10752933 GCF_013358895.1 Oreochromis aureus
TTACTCCAACATTTAAACTCTGGCTTCATGTTATCAGGATGTGAGTATTCACTTGTGATGTTGACTGAAGATCCTTCCAGAGCACAGATTCTCCTGCTGACATAATTCACTCTCCAGCAGTTTTTACCCTGAACACCTGAAATATAGATGGAAGATTTAAAGTTGTTTGAATGGGCTGTATGCTGACATTTGTGTTTATAGTTAACTAGAAGAGAAAAAAATCGTTCTTTATTACTCACAGACTTCTGCAGACTGAAGGTACTTGTGGCCTTTCACAGCACAAGAGAACCTGTATGTTGAATTTTTGTGAGTTAAACATTGTTGATTCTTGTAGTTTCTGCTTGTGCTTTTGCAGCTCATGTAGGCAGTTTCAGGGTCAAACAGCTTACAGGTGGTGTTACAGGTCAGTGTGACATTATCTGATGTGTAATTAGTTCTTAGAACATGAAGCTCTGAAAGATAATAAATACAGTTTCCATCAGTAACTGTGACATAATCTTTATAACCTTAGTTTTGTTTTTAGGATGTGTACTAATAGATTTATTAACAAAGGTCATATTTAGCTTAATTTTTTATAAGGAAAATGACATTGATCAAATATACATTAGAGGTTTGGTGGAAGATATTTGCTTATTTGTTGAAACTTCACCTCTGGGATATGTGATGGAGCACGGCTCATCTACTGATGTCTTCCTGTAAGAACACATTCTCCCTTTAGCATAGGTCACACTGAAGCAGGTCTCTGTGATGGAATCTGAAATAAAGACATTATATTAATTGAAATGATTCACTGTATGACCCATTTTGTTTGTTTTGTAGCACAATAAACATCATGACTCACCCACAGAGACTTCAGGGGCTCTGAGATCCTCGTAGCCTTTGACAGCACAGGAGTATGTGACTGCTTCCTCACTGCTGAGCAGCTCTTGGTACCAGGGAGACCAGTCCTCATAGAGAAACTCTCTGTTCTTGTACCAGATGTAGGCTGCAGGCTTTTCAGTCAGAGGACAGCTGCTGCTGCACATCAGTGTTACTGTCTGTC
Organism: Oreochromis aureus; assembly: GCF_013358895.1. Classification (NCBI taxonomy): domain Eukaryota; kingdom Metazoa; phylum Chordata; class Actinopteri; order Cichliformes; family Cichlidae; genus Oreochromis; species Oreochromis aureus. The sequence goes on from NC_052947.1 coordinate 10,453,976, forward strand.
CCTCTGTGGCAGGAATCACCTTTACCTGCAGCTCTGAGGGGATGATGGAGAACAACTTATACAATGATGTCATTTGGAAAGTAATCAATGAGTAAAAGTCACTGTACCTGCAACAACTTGTAGAGTAATATTACTGAGTGAACAGTTTCCTGGTCTGTCTGTAGTCTTCATACAGCAGTAAGTGTTTGCATCACTCTCTCTTAGATCATTGATGGTTAAAGTTGGTTTTTCTCTTCAGACATGTTGTACGTTACACGTTGTCCATCCACAGAGAGCTCACTCTGAACATACTTTGATCCATTCAAGCGTACAGTGAACCATTTTCTGCTTGAAGTCAGATGTTGATGTGAGCAGTTCAGATCCACTGATGAACCTTTGAGAGCACAGATCCTGGTTTCTCCTCCATTAACACCTTTAATAGAAACTTTCATTAGTGAGCAGAAACATTATTTCTGTTACTGTCAGTTTTTCTATCAATAATTGTTGAATAATGTTGGTACTGTAGTGTAAGAAATAACTTGAGAAAGTATTTTAAGTTATAGACAGCCATGCAGTAGCTGCTTATATAACTTATAATATAATTATAATAATATAATTCTTTTTCTTCATGTTTAATGACTCCTAAATAATTACTCATATCTTAGAGGCAAAGCACAAAATGAACACGGAATCAGACACTCGTCATTTGTTCATAACGTTATTGTTGTAGCTTTTACATTTAAAGTTGAGAGAATATATACAACAGCTCGAATATTAAAAAGACTCTAAGCTAACTGGACAGTTTCATATTCAGTTGTCTAACACATCGAACACCAAAACACGACTTCTTTCTTTCATTTGAGTCTGTTCTGTTCATCATATTACAAATGACGTGTTCTTTGAGTTGTTTTTGCAAGAGCAGGAAGCTGCAGTGGTTAAAACTGTTGTCTGTGCCTGGTTTATAATGGTAACACCTCTGTGGTGAAACAGAATCTCCAGGCTGAAGATCAGTGATCAACATGAACAGCTGTGATGATGAAGACCTTACTCTCCTGTGAACCCTACAACCCCAATCAGAAGTAATTGGTATCACAAACAGCTTTCACATTCACACAGTCTGTGTGTTCTAAAAAAACCCACGAAAAACAACATGAGATAGGAATTTTATAAAGTGAACCTGAGAGGTCAGATGCACTGCAACTTAGAAAAAACAAAAAACAAAAAGCTGCAAAAACATGGAAAACACAATGAAAGTGTTGTTGGGGAGACAACAGTATGATTGCCTGCATCTTTTTGTCTCTCACAACATCAATGAATACTCATCTTGTTATGAGCATGTGTCAGTGCAATCCTTTGTATCAGCAATCTTCAGCTGCTGTTCTGTCAGATTTTATTTGTATTATTTTATATTATTTATTTTTTATTACACAGGAAGATGTAATAAGTACAAATATAAATGCATGTGTAAAAAAGAAACAGAGAACACCTTCAACATAAAATAATCCAAAATGCACAGGTACATAAATCAACAGTATTCTTATGGGGTGTGAGTTTGTGTGTCTTTGTCACGAAATGTACTTGAAAATGAGGATGAGATGCCACAATAACACCCCCATGAGGCAGAGGTGGCTGTAGAGGTGGCTGTACTGTGACACTGACTGCACTTTAATCTCATAATAATCAGTGTTGGGCAAGTTACTTTGAAGAAGTAATTAATTATAGTTACTAGTTACTTCTTCAAAAAAGTAACTGAGTTAGTAACTGAGTTACAAGATTTTAAAAGTAATTAATTACTTGAAAAGTAACTATTACGTTACTTTAAAAAACGTTTAACCCTCTGGGGTCCAGGGTATAATTGGCCATTTTTGACTACTTTTGATTTTCCCTCCACATTTCCCCTTTAAAAGCAGGTGTATCACTGCTCCTGTTTTCATTCAGCAGTCGCCTCATTGTTCTGACACACAACACAGAACTATCCACAACACTACACACTAACTACACAAGACAACACATTAACTACACACTCCAAACAAGCTAAATGTCACAAATCTCTCACATCTCAAAACTCACTCTATCTCTTTTTCTGCTCTCCCTCTTTCTCTTGCCGTCACTCCTAAAACTTCCCCTAAACAACCAAATTTGGTCGACATGGTGCATTTTTCCACCAACACGAATGGGCTGTTTTTTGTTTTGGTTTGGTTTTTTTGTCATAAGCAGAGTGCTTGCTGCGCTGTCCTTAGACAGTAAACGTGATGAAACTATTGAGGAAAAAGCTGCGTATATATTGTTTATCATGACTCTGGGTTTTTGACTCTGGTGGCCTATCGACACAATTTAAAAACTGGTATATATCACATTGTTGCTTTGTCATCTTGAAGTGGTCATGAGATAATTATCTCAGTCTCAGTCTATTATTATCTCAGTCTATTAATTATTATTAATAATTATCTCAGTCTGGGGATTGTTGTTCCAGTAATGATGTTATACTTGTTATACTATCAACATATTCATACTATGAGCTGAAAGGAGGCCATTTCTGATGTTTTTATATGTTGAAACACAACAGAAGATTCATTAACAAATGTGTGCAGATTTAAGCTTACACATCTTTCTACTCTGTGCCAATCATTTAATGATGATATTATTGTACCATAAAAGATTATGATCTTGCACTTCTGTACTCTTCAAGAGCTCATCAAAGCTAAAACACTAAGACCTGTAAGGACAAAGGAGGAGAAAGAGTCATTCCTACCTGAGAGACACAGAATGAAACCCAAAAACAAAAATCCAGCTTCTGCCAAGATCATGGCTGCTGTAGATTTCAGCTTCTAGTCAGAAAGTTGATTGTATGAATCTTTAAAAGATCTTTAGAGCTGAACGTTCTCACAGGAAAGGCTGAAAACAGAACTGACAGTTATGAACATCATTATGTCTAAAGATAAACTGTATGTAGGTTTAACACCTTTTAATCACTTCCTCCATCATCATGGGTTTAAAAAGAAGAGACTGCTAGGAAAGTAGTGCAGCATTTTTTTCACTGTATGTTTTGTTTCACCTTACTTAGTAATATCATAGGTATTTTTTTCTTATAAACAAGTGCCTGACATTATAGTTTTTCAGCAAAAAAACAAAACAAAACAAAACCCCCCACAAATTTCTTGTGTGGAAAAAAAATGTCTTTCTACATTTCTACATTGATATGGACTGGGTAATGTGTAAGGAATGAGAGGGCACCACTACTCTGGGCCATGTGTGTTGGAAACGAAAATGATCAACCAACAGACGGCAGAATTCAAACACACCCTAAAAATTAAAGTGGAAATATGATACAGCAGGCTACTTTGCCAAAATTTTGTTTTTGCAATTCAAAATGATACTTAGTAGTTTGTACTGCCCCCACATGCTTTTATGCATGCCTGACAACATCAGCGCATCCTCCTGAAGTCATGACAGATGCTGTCCTGGAGGTCGGCGAGTGTTTGGGTCAGTTAATGCTATTAATTCTTTCATCCACCAATAACTGCCTGCATACTCTCACCAAATGAGGTTAGGCATCGTTCTGCACAAGGACGAAACCAGGACCCACTGCACCAGTGTAGGGTCTGACAGTGGGTCCAAAGATTTCATCCTGATATCTAATGGCAGTCAGGGTGCCGTTGCCCATAGCCTGTAAGGTCTGTGCATCCCTCTGTGGATATAACTCCCTAGAAGATCACTGACCCATCACCAAACTGGTCGTGTTGAATGATGTTACAGACATCATAACATCCTCCAGATTCTTTCACGTCTGTCAAAGTCAAAGTCAAAGTCAGCTTTTATGTCAAAAACCCTATCTACAGGTCATACACAGGAATTTGAAATTGCAATGCTCCCATGACCCTCAGTGTACACTAAAACAGTATAAAGATAAAAAGATAAAATAAAAGTTATGTACAACACAATGCAATACAATCTTACATAAATAACAATGTCTAACACAATCAGAGTGCTTGTAGGCAAGAGTTTGTGTGCAAGTGGGGGGTGGGACAGTCAGTGAAAAGACGATGGTGGAGGTTCAGAGTTTTGCATGTCTGGGCGGTGGGGGGGTTCAGAGGGAGGAAGAGAATGCAGGTCTGGAGTTTGTGTGTGAGAGAGTCAAGAGGGACAGAGCAGGGAGAGAATTCAGAATCCTGACATGTATGAAGCTGTCACTCAGTCTGCTGGTTCTAGCTTGGAGGCTCTTCAGTCTCCTTCCCAATGGCAGCAAACTGAAGAAACTGTTGGACGGATGAGTGGAGTCACCTGTAATGCAGAGGGCTTTTCGGGTGAGATAGTAGATGTCCTGGAGAGAGGGAAGAGAAGTACCCACGATCTCTGTGCTGCTCTCACTACTCATTCTAACTTTTTCTGGGAGGACCCAGTCCAGGAGCCCTACTACACAGTGATGGAGCTGGTGAGGATACTCCACGGTGCCTTTGTAGAAGGTGCTCATGATCGGGGTTGAGGCTCTTGCTCTCCTCAACTGCGGGGTGGGGGTTTCAGAAATGAGGGGGTGAAGTTGCTGGGAGGTCTACGCCTCGGAAGACTGGCAAATGTTTTGAATGTTTTTTACTTGTCAATGATCTTTCTCACTGTAGAATGATGGTCTTCAAATTGTGATGGACTTCAAGTGTGAAGAAAACATGTTAGTATTATTAAATGTTAGCAACCATGTCTCCTACCAATAGCACCACTGGAAGTTCTTGTACCAGATGTAGGCTGCGGGCTTTCCAGTCAGAGGACAGCTGCTGCTGCACATCAGTGTTACTGTCTGTCCCTCTGTGGCAGGAATCACCTTTACCTGCAGCTCTGAGAGGATGATGGATAACAACTTATACAATAATGTCCCAAAACCCATGATGATGCAAACACTTACTGCTGTATGAAGACTACAGATGGTCCAGGACACCGTTCACTCAGTAATATTACTCTTCAAGTTGTTGCATCACTCTGTCTTAGATTATTGATGATTAAAGTTGGGTTTTTCTCTTCAGACATGACAGCTCACTCTTTGGTCCATTCAAGTCTATAGTGAACCATTTGCTGCTTGAAGTCAGATGTTGATGAGAGCAGGGCAGATCCACTGATGAACCTTTGAGAGCACAGATCCTGGTTTCTCCTCCATTAACACCTTTAACACAAACTTCCATTAATAAACAGATTGATTGTGATTTTTGCTGTTAGCTTATCTATCATTAATCACTGAGTAAATATATACTATACTGTAGAACTAACCTTAAAGTCAGAAATTAATCTATAAATCATACAAAATCAAAGTTATTCTTTTGGGGTTTTTTTTTTTTTTTTTTTTTTGCCTGTCCCGTTTGGTTCTTTTGCCATCAGAATTATTGTCTAAAGGCGAAGAAAGATGCCCAACGGATTTACTTTACCAAATGGACCATCCCAGCCTTGCCGTAATGGTCCATTTGATTTACCTTTTATTGTTTATTTTATTTTCACTTGCTGAATACGGGACAGACTTGACTGGGGGAAGGAAAGGGGAGAAAGAAAGAGGGAAAGAAAAACAGCTGAGAAGAGGGATGGGGAAAAAGGGCAAAAAACAAAAACCAACAGAATAAGCAGACAAAAAATACATATATCAATCACCTGGATCACCTGTTGAGAAAGAAAAAAGAAAGCAAGCAGAAGAAAACGAGAGTAATAAACAAGATCACAATGATCTATGGGAATATGACAGTAAATACTAAATATTAAACATTATTGTGCAGCACGTAAGATCGACAGCGCACAGTGTGCTTTGAGGTAGGAGCCAAAAAGGGTTTAGTTTGTGTGTGTGAGCACCCGTGTGTACACCTGTGAGCATGGACGCGCTTGTTTTTTTAAAAGGTTCCTTCATGTAATGATCTGCAAGAGGGTGTGGGGAGTGTGGAATAAGGAATATTTTACTGCTACTTATACTTATTATTGGCACTATCATTGTATTAATTAACATTGCATTAAACCACATAACAAGCATTTGTAATAATACATATAATCAAGAAGCAGGCTTGAGTGAAGGCCTGAATGTATTCAGCTTCTTGTTGCATTTGAGTTTGCCTAGCAACAGGTGACGCAAAGAGGAGGACAAGTCCATGGGGACCTCAAAGGCCTGAGATCATCACCATATTTGAAAGAGGATGCCAGAAAGGGGAACTTCTGTGTCTGCATTTATCTCTTAGAATAGATCATTGTCTGTACAAGGGGCAAAGAATGTTCTTAAGATGCAAATTATGTGCTTGTAAACGCATGAGGGGGCGTTATAATACCCTGACAATATAAAAACAATCTGAAGTGTATTTTGGGTTGGGGATTTACAACTGATGGTTTGCAGTTTACATCTCCCCACGCTGCGTGCATTCATTAAAATCAATTGTTTGACTGACCTCTTCTGGACCATCATTGTTTTACTCTCGTCCTCAATTTCGGACCCATAACATTTGGTGCATTGGCCAGGGTTGAGGAGAGAGACTTGGAGATTGAGACCGAGAGGGTCCGAGGCGCTCGAACGGACAGACACGAGTCAGTGGTCGAAGTGAGTGGACATAAGCTGGCTTATACAAAGGTAAGGCACATACCTGTTGAATTTTCCAAACTGTACCAGATTGGACATGTCAAATTAAAGTTTACTCACTGAAATTACTGGTAAATGTCTGCTTTGATTTTGGTGAAAATCTCATGAGAATTGAAGTTGAAGTAATGATAATGAAACGTTGAAAATAAGTAAAGAGAATAAGAGAAAATAAGTAAAGAGTAAAGAGAATAAGTGTATTTAAAGCAGTTGGACTGCAGAGTGAATTTAGAGTTATAGGTTATTGGCGAAGAGTTTGTGACAGTTAAGTCTTAATTGAATATAAAGCCGGGCTTGGACATCAATAACATTGCTTGTGTAATTTTATGGGGTGTCTTCAAAAGTAATTAAATTTTTGTAGTACGGGATTCTGGGAATTCTGAGAAGTGCATTGTTCGGAGGTGACGCTCCAAATTTCCTGGCGACGGTCAGGATTTTCCTTGGGAAGGGATAGTCCGATTGGCAATCGTGGTCAACTGGGGACGGCCCAAAATAGCTACTGACTAGGTCAGTTTACCGTCCGGGGCGGTGGTTTGCACTTTTTTGATCAGTAGAAACCGGGTTTCGGGCGTGTAACTTTAACTTAAAGCTTCGGGGAAGCCTGGGATGTGAAATGCCCCAAAATAGAGCTTCTCGGCAGGGGTTGAGTTGGTTGACGCTTTTAAATTGCATTAGGGCATTAGATATGTGACCACGGTCCGGGGCTGAGACTGGTTAATTGATGACAAAAAACTCAGGGAGTTTATCGGTTGGACCGTTAATTTAAATTTGTCGAAATTGTGTAGGTTTTGAAATGTCAGGCCTAATACTGCAGTTGTAAATATAAAGACGTCTCTGTGTAATATAAAATATGAGATCTATGAGTAAGATCAGTCTCTGTGTCAGCAATGCACAGCCGGATGTGCACTGATGGTGTGTAAATGCAAATGAGGAGCGGTGACGCGCAGAGAGGGTGGTTTCAGTTTCGAGAGTATTGAGCTTTATGACTATTGTTTGCCAATATTGCTAAATGCCTGTATATAAGAGGTTGGTTTTGCTTATTACGAGAGTATAAATACAGTTTGAATATATTAGTGTGGATGTATAGTAAATGACTGAATTTTGATAGATGTATATATCTTGAGTAACAAATGCTGGTGTGTTTTATTTTTTCAGTTATGTGTGTGTGGTGAGAAGCTGTGAGAATGATGAGAGGTTTCAGTTTCTTTTTCTTTTGACTTGCTCTTTCTGATTATGGAAGGCATGTCCAAAATACTCGTATGAAAGCGTATTTTGAGTGATTTTAACCGTGTGAATGCTGTCAGTATTTGATTTGAGTGACTCTGCGTGATTTGTCTGAGTGAGAGAAAAGGCAGGGTGTGTGAGATGATTCATGGCGTCTGAAAGAGGGTAGAACGTTTAAAAAGTGTGTATGAAATAAAGGAGTGTGAAATATATTTCTTTTGTGAGGTAAAATAGGATGTTTAAAGTTTGCAAGTGCTTTTAATTCAAGAAATGCATGAGTGATGGTATGAGAGGTTGAGTTTATTTTTATGTTTGAAAGAGCTCTATTTAAAAGTGTGTATGAAAGGAAGGTGTATTGTTTTTAGACCAAGACTTAGTAAAACTAAAGAGGGTTTGTAGACTGTAAATATGAAAAAACAAGTGTTTGATTAATCTGTAGAAACAGGAAAGAGAAACAGGAAATACTGTGCTGCTGTGTGTGTGACTGATGATGTCAGGGGAGCTCCCAGAGAAATAGACAGACGAGTTAAACTCTGGGCAGATGAAGCAAAACAGAGGTTTTAAGAATAAGAAATGAAAAGAATACTAATTATATGCTTTAGTATGAAAGATGCAACATGCATGCTGGTGAAGAACAGGGTGATGTGTCTGCTTGAAGGCACTGACTCTCATATTTGCCATGCTTGGAGCAAATGAAAATAAGACTGAAGGAACTGAATGTGATATTTTGCCATGCTGGGACTTAACCTAAAAGAAAGACTGTAAAGAAACAGAGAAGAAGACAACAGCTGAGTTGAGACTGTGTTTGCTGGAGCTTTGAAGCCCGAACAGGACATTGTGAGAAAGGGATAGGGACCAGTGAGAGGTGAACCTGGACGAGTTTGACTGCGAGAATATAGGATATAATTGGACTGAAATTGAAGCGGGAACTCATGATTGTTTAGTGATGTCCACCATATCACGTTTAAAAGAGGTAAACATGAATAGAAAACACACATGGACAAATTGTTACATGTGAAATTCTTTTTGAAATGAATCAGAAGTGAGATAGTTTGAATCTAAAGCTCAGTGAAAAGATGCATAAATTAAATATGAATATATAGGATGCAATGAAGATGCAGCTTACACTTAATTAAGATGATCACATGGGATATGAGACGCAATGAAGAAAGCAGCTTACACTCAATTAACCTGAAATGTAACGAGGAAGAAAACGCTTACATTCATATTCATGACACAAACATGACATAACTGGTATTTGTGACAGGAAAGAGACAGAAGGGGGTCGTTTAAGCACTCGTGATAATAATGAAAATCTTTTAGTTTTGTTATTTTCAGGAGTAAAGCAGACTTGGACCAAGTCTCCAGATCCAGCAGTCGGAAGAAATTAGAGGTTAACATCAATGGATAAGTTAAGGCAAGTTTCTGGTTGAATTGTTCACAGCGTGATGTGTCCATGAACCTGAAAAGCAAGCCCTAACTCCTGGCTGAAGACTAGGAGTGCTTTATTTAAGGTGGGAAATTAAAGTTTGGGTTAGTAATTCAGGGAAAAAAGAAAACTGACTGCTTAACTGGAGAATTGGGAAGTGTCTGGGAGACTGTGAAGCCATAGATGCAAAAATAACACATACACATACACATACAAACAGAGAATGCATTAACCTTACAGAGACAAGCTCATGAAGATTAATGAACAGATATTGAATAAACCTGGCTAAGAACACAAGCATATGCAATGAAGATCAGCTTGCTACTTGTATGAGTGATAGAATGGTGTGAATGTTTAATAAAATAGACTTAAAGCGTGAAGTTGGAGTTGACCCAAAGGGGTTATATGACAGGGGAGTGAGCTATGGAAATTAACAGAAGAAAAGTGATTAAAACAGTTTGAAAAGAGGGAGTTAGGAGTGCTTTTGCACTGATTGATAAAAGTAAGTGATTACTATAGAAAGAAAATGAAAATAATTCAATAATGTGATAAGGTTTAAACATGTATTTCTCTTGTCAAGTTGGCTGTTGAGCTGTGAGTCAGTATGCAAATTAGCTCGAGTGAGTGACGAGAGAGGAGCTTGCTGTGTGTGTGATTGAGGCCTTGAGGAAAGGAAGCAAAGTAGACGGTTCAGAGGCGCAGATTTGAACAAGAAATTTATAATTTAGTGTTGACACATTGTTATAACGTGTTTATATTTTAGGCTGAATCTAAGTATGGTGAAGTGTCAAAGGAGACATGGTTGTGTGTAAAACGGGGCAGCTTTTGACAAGGTTTTCAGTGCGTTGAATGGGTGAAATTTAAGATTGTTTAAGATTTTTGGGGCTGTTGTTTTTCATTTTAATAGAGGGAGTTTTGATAAACATGGACATATCTAAAAGGGCCCATAGTTTTTGTACCAGTGCACTTAGAAAAAAAAAACCTGTCAGGTGATTTTGTTTTGTACTTTGATGAGCTAATAATCAGCTCTCTTTTTTTCTCATTTTTGCTCTAAGCAGGCCTGGAAGAGAGTGAACTAACAGCGCTGTAAAAAATTTCCGGACAAACAAATATAAGGTGACTTTTCCAGATTTCAATGGGTGGAGGAAAGGCTACCTGTGGGGACCTGATCAGATTGAAAGTCCCTGTCTAAAAGATTGCCGTGAGCCAATCCAGACAAAACCATAAAGAACTATTTTCTAAAAAAGAGAAAACAAAATAAAACAAATGAATGAGCTCATGTTGCTGAGAGTGAAGACTCTGATTATTTGCGAGGGAGTCCACACTATCAGCAAGACCTGATGTTAATGCATGTGAGTGAGTGTGTGACTGGACCAAGGTGGGGATGAATAAAATGTTGACAAACAGGAGGAGTGGAAGACTTAATTCTGGGGATGCTGATGTTTGCTTGGAGGGAATTTTTGTTTTATTTACTGGGGTTGGATTATGTTATTACACTATAAAATGCTAAATGCTAAAAGGGAAACATTTTTGATATAACTCATGTTACCATTAACTGAAGAAACACATGATTGATAACTGCTCTGTTTTAAGTTTAGTCTTTGTTGTAACATAGATTGGATCATAAAGGGGGAGAGTTGAGTATGAAAAGTAAAGTACAGGTTTTGTTTCTAGGAAATTCCAAGGATCCAGACTTTTGCATGGAGCAAGGAGTTTGAGAAGATTTGACATGATGATTAAATTGATTTTATTCCTTAAACACAGGTTTACAGGGCTGGAGCAGATCCACCGGAGAGGAGGATGGCTGAGGAGTTTGGAGAGATGATATGACTAACCGTTTTCCTTTAATTTCTTAAGCCCGGGTGATGCATTTTGAGTTTTTTGAGTTTTTATTTATTTGGACACATTTGGTGTGTCCAAATAAAAAGGGGGAATTTAAGGGGTAATTTGAAATGAGTTCTAGGATCATTTTATGACTTGTGGGGTTGTTGATAATTTAGATATGGTAAAACTGAGGCAGAAATTGTTATTTTTAAATAGAGTTATTTTTAAAGTAAAATGGAACTCCCCTGCTTTATTTAAAATAGGCGAGGCCAAAGGCCTGTAGCTTTTAACTGTATAGCTCTTAACTTGCAGGGATGGCGTGGAGTGTAATGAATGAATGCAAAACATGCTTACAGACACAAACAGGACATAGATTTATTTTATAGGGCAAAGGTGGAACACATGTTGCTTTGTTTCTGCTTAGCAACTAGTGAGGCAGACGGTGTTAAAGATAAGTATGTAATAAGTGAACAGGAAACATGTGAGGCTGAGACGGGTGAAACAAAATGTTGTAGATAATGGAAACTTATCTAACTGGCATTAACAGTAATTTTTGCATGTTATGTATATGCCTGAAGCAAAAAGAGGTGTAAATCCTGATAGAAAGTTTGAAGCGTGCTTTCCAGCGCAGATTTAGGCTGACATGGGGATGGTGTATATTTTACCTGGGGTGTGTTTAATAAAACTAAAAGTGTTGCTCACACACATAAAGAGCATTGAGATTAAGTAAAGTTAATAAAAAGGATAAAGCCCAGAACATGATATTGTGAACCAAGTTTGAATAACTAAAGGAACATCGGATGAACACAGTAGATTAGTGAGGTGTAGCAGAGAGAGGCTGTTTGTTTTCTATCTTTTACAGGAGAAGATTTCAGGACCACAGCGACCACAGGGGGGCAAGAATCCTGGAAGCCCCAGACCGAACGGAACCAACCAGAGAAAGGAGAGAAACAGAGCACAAAGACACCTAGTTGTTTATATTAAAAAGAAGATCAAAAGCTTGTTAGACATAGGTTATAATGGAAGCATAAAAGGGATGAGAGAAACTTTACATAACATAGAAATCCTGCAACAATTCGTAAATTGCCCAAACACAGTGTTCAGACCGGATATGCACTACCCGTTAAAGGGGGCGAAGAAATCAGGCCTAAGTTTGAAAAATGAAATGGGTTAACTCGATAGAGGATGTTTCCAAAGGTTGAGAAAATAATGTAGGACCAGGAGAAAGCTAATTGTATCTTTTACACTTTACAGTGTGCACTGAGGGAAGTCAGGAATAGTTTAAATTAGGATTAAAAAAAATTAAACTAGGTGAAAAAAGGGGTGTAGCAAAGTAGATTTAGGGCAGCTCACAGCCTGGCGTGTAACGCATGAGGTGCCGTCACACAGCTTAAGTTATTTGTTTGATTTATTTTTATGACAAAATAATAAGGAAACATTGAAAACATACAACCCGTTGAGGAGACAGATAGGGTTGGGGAATTGAAAGGTTTTGTTTGTTTAGCATAATGCACTACAAAGTATACAAAGTTTATATAACATGATGCAAACACACGAATCAGAGACACGTAATGAGAAAACTGATTCAAATGTTCCTTACAACTACATGTTTATCGTATGCAATGATATTAACTATGGCTGTGTTGTTTATTGTCTATATTTTGCAGGGCGCTCCGAACCACTTGTCTGAACACGGAGGCCAGTCCAGCCCAGCACTTCCTGAGACTGTAGTTGCTAAAACAGGATCGGTAAAAAAGACAAAAGCGCGAGGTGTCAGGTAAAGGTGATGAGTGTCTCAGCATGAATAATGGCATAGAGTTGAATTATGGTAAAGGGTCTACCAGCTCATTCACATTTGATTTGTGTGACGTCATTAAGTGTACAGGAGCTAGTAGTAGCTGGAGAGCGTATGATCTACGGGTCTGGAATCACCCCATGATATGCTTAGGGCAAATTTAGTTGATGCAAAGTCTAAGCCGCTCGCAGAAAGCTTAAATCACCATTCTGACTGATCAGATGGTAACTTCGGGAACAGTAGCTCAAAAGGAACAGGAACCAAAAGGGAGAGTACTTCTGATAACAGATTACTTTAGACTGAAGCCTAAGGAGATGATAAAGCGCGCCACGGGTTTCAAGGACAGTAACCTCTGGCTTGATTGGGTGGCTCAAAATGCTAGAGAACAACATGTATCTGACTGTGTTGCCTGTGCTTCAGCTAGGTCACGGTTGTTTACAGAGCCCGCACCATTGCATTAGAGGATGAGTGGGGCTATGATTGTATGTTACAGTTAACTAGAAGTGCAGTGACTACTGGCAAGTGTATTTTGTTGTCCAGACTTTTCCCTCTCATTTCAAAGCAGACAGCAGTAGGACCATTTATGCTAAAATAAGATAATTACATGTTTCAAGTTTTCTACAGATAATGAAAAGTACAAGGTGGGAGAGATCGACCCAACTAGGTGTGCTGTCACACTCATGGGACGAACCACCAACAATGTAAGTGACCCTAGCACGGTAATTGGAACATGGGCAAGAAGTGGGCTCTATTATTACTGTGGGGAAAGTACTCGTGTTCCTATGGGAAGCGTAGGGACATGTGCGATGGTGCGATTGGGAGCTCCGCTCATGCTTATTGGAAACCAGGTAAAGGCTATTCCACAACATAACACGCGAACTTTAGCTGACATACGTAAGAGATACATTTTGGCCAAAAGAGGGACCCAGGGTACCCATGCATATGATCCTCGTTTGAACTCGCCGACCTGGATAGACTCCATAGGAGTGCCCAGGGGAGTTCCTAATGAGTACAAGCTGGTAAATCCGATAGTGGTAGAATTTGAAAGTATATTTCTTTGGGTGACACCTAATAAGAATGTTGATCGCATTAACCATGTTCATTGCAATCTGCTGAGACTCTCTAACCTAACCAGGGATGCCATGATGGGGTTCGCAGAACAATTGGGTCCGAGTTTGCTGATGGGAAATCGAATGGCCCTTAACATGAGAAGGGAGGCGGGTGCGCCATATTCGGAGACATGTGCTGCACTTTTATCCCTAATAATACTGCCCCAGATGGCTCAGTAACCCGAGCTCTGGAGGGCTTGAAAACTTTGTCTAAAATTATGTGTGAAGACTCAGGTATCGAAAATCTGCTGGCGTCCTGGATGACATCTGTGTTTGGACAATGGAAAGGTGTGGCTATATAAGTGATGTTTTCTTTGACTGTATTTTTGGGAATACTGGTGATCGCTAGTTGTTGTATCATTCCTTGTGTCAGAGGATTGTTGGTAAAGATAATGGCAAGGGTTGCGAACCCTGGTTGGGTTGAGGGAATCTATTAGATGAACTTAGAACCCATAAAGTGGGGCAGGGAGTGATACAACATAAGGTGTGGTGACATTCCTTGTCGGAATGTCAGAAGAGGAAATGTGGGGATTCAGAAATTCTTTTATTCCTACTATATAATCTGCATTATTATGATTGCAGTAAGAACATGTTTTACAGCATTGTTTATCAGTAATATTGTTTACAGGGTTCATATTGCATTGAATATGTTTGTCATCACATTCATTCTATTCACAGGTTTAGTTCATTTTATACACATTGCATATCTGTGCTTGTTTAGAGTTGATGTTCTATCCAAGAGGGTTTTAAGCTTCACTGGTGAGAGTGTCCAGGTGATACATGTTGAGGAAGATGAGAACATAGCAGGTTAATTGCATGCATGCTTACAATACACATAAATCTAGTAGCAGGCCTGAGCGAAGGCCCAAGTGTCTTCTGCTTCTTATTTGAGACCTGCGCGAATTCAGTTTACTTAGTGATTGATGACGAGGGTCCATTCCACTAGATTTCCACTAGAGAGGGACCCAGGAAAGGAGCAGAGACCACTTAAGCATGAAGTGTTTTCAAGTGGGAGCTGGCGTTTTATTACTGGACCACCTAGATGACATGAGGTTATTGTCTGATTTGCTGAGTCAGGGGACGGCTAGAGAGGGTCAGAGCGAAGGCAGTGGACCTGGGAATGGTGGTTTCGGGGCCCATGATGCCATTAATGGATCCAGAGGTGACAGAGTGGGTTGAAGAGTGACTCAGCGGAGTGTGGTGACCCTGTTTGTGAACAGGGTCAAAAGAGGAGTGTGGAATAAGGAATATTTTACTGCTACTTATACTTATTATTGGCACTATCATTGTATTAATTAACATTGCATTAAACCACATAACAAGCATTTGTAATAATACATATAATCAAGAAGCAGGCTTGGTGAAGGCCTGAATGTATTCAGCTTCTTGTTGCATTTGAGTTTGCCTAGCAACAGGTGACGCAAAGAGGAGGACAAGTCCATGGGGACCTCAAAGGCCTGAGATCATCACCATATTTGAAAGAGGATGCCAGAAAGGGGAACTTCTGTGTCTGCATTTATCTCTTAGAATAGATCATTGTCTGTACAAGGGGCAAAGAATGTTCTTAAGATGCAAATTATGTGCTTGTAAACGCAAGAGGGGGCGTTATAATACCCTGACAATATAAAAACAATCTGAAGTGTATTTTGGGTTGGGGATTTACAACTGATGGTTTGCAGTTTACATCTCCCCACGCTGCGTGCATTCATTAAAATCAATTGTTTGACCGACCTCTTCTGGACCATCATTGTTTTACTCTCGTCCTCAATTTCGGACCCGTAACAGGAGCCACTGCCCCGTTCTCCAGGGCATGAAGCAGGTATGGAGGAGATCAAAACTCCAGACATCCAGAGGCCCCCAGAACACAAGAGACCAAGGAAGACCAACAGAGGGCAGCAGCACTATCCCAGAAAGAGCTGAGGAGAGTCCCAGATGAGGGGTCACTCAGCAGCCACAGAGCAGAAGCCAGGGGGTTGCAGTGACGTGCCCGTGAGCTCCGCCGGCAGCCAGCTGTGCCTGGTGACCGAGCCCCAGGCCGAGGGCCGAGGCACCACCCCGGCGTGGCCCGAGCGAGCCCGAGGCTCCAGGCCCCGATAAGCAGCCGCCAAGGAGTGAGCCGGTGTGTGCCTGGGCGCCCACCCCCGGACACAAAGAACCACCAATGCACCGATGTCTGAGGGTGTCCGCCACCGGCAGGGGAAGTGGTGGGGGGAGATAGGCCCCCAAACCTTGGAGGGCCTGAGATGTCCCCAGAGAGGTGGCGTCTGATACCCAACCTGACATATAGACACAGACATACAGGCACACACAGATACAAACATCCATTCCCACCCTCATGCTCTCATAAGCAATTACTCCACACTCAACCAACGTGGAGACAAACATAAAGAGACGCTGTACACACAATCACACTCCCCAAGCGTACTCTAAGAACCGGGTCTAGGTACCCTTGCCCCTGGAGGGGGAAACTGCACCCAGACCCAGAGGGCAATCAAAGTTATTCTTTCATAAATTACATACAGTAATTAAATACAGTCAAAACCAAAAATAAGTAATTGTTTTCACTGTATATTTTTGACAACTTAGATGTAAAAGGTAAAAACTGAAACAGGTCTAGCATCTGCTAATGTTACTGTTGTCCAGGTTTTACATTTAAAGTTAACAGTAAATGTAAAACAGCTCAAACATTAGAAAGACAAACTAACTGCATCACCTAGCTGGGTTAACTTGTCTTTATCAAAGCGAAGGATTAAAATAACAACAGAGTGACAGTTTCATATTCAGCTGTTTAACACATTACACAGTAAAACATAACTTCGTATACATGTCTCTTCTTCTTCATGTATGTGTATGCTGTGACTTTTGGCACAATAAATTACATGCAATTATTTCCCATATTATTTACAACACATTAAGTGTATTCTAGTACTTTGTGTTGTCTCTATGCTGTTGACTTTAAACACAAGTCCAAGTTCAAGTTTCTTTTTCTTTTGTGTGAGCAGAAAGCTACAAAGGTGTTAAAACTGTTGTCTGTATCTGGTTCATGCCAGATACAGACAACAGTGCACTGCCGTGCGTTAGTTTTTATTTTGTTATCCTTTGTTTTAATCAAGAAAAAAAAGTTGTTAATGAAAACTATGACGAAAGTTACCTGTCAACTAATTAACACTGGCCATAAATTACCCCTGAGATGGTAGTTATTATAAATATCATCATGCATTTGTGAAAATTGGTGAACATACGATTGTTACAGTGAAACTTGTCTTATTGGTTTTAAATGTACATTTAAATATTTTCTTAATGTTCATTGGGGTTTATAATCAAGAACATTTCATTATCAAGCATCTAAACAGAACTATACTATATCACACAAAATTACTATACTCATTTTGTTTTCATACATATTTTATCAAAATACAGTGATCCTATATGTGATTTTAAATTGTTACATGTGAGCTTTAAATATGCAGGTTATCAAGTGTCACTTTAAATCTAACCTGTCTTCTTTGTCTCCTGTTGTGTCTTTCTTTGACCTTTTTCCATCTCTGAGTAAAGTTATCTCTTACTCCTTTTTGCTCCCTGGGAAATCCAGCAACTGGAGCTTTAGCTAGCAACACAATGTGCGACAAACTGCATAGAACAGTTTGTGTGTTTGCTGATGTTTGTTGAGTTGATAGAAATGTAGAATCGTTATGTCATGTTACTCCCTTTAAGCTAATTCCTCTTCTGTAGTAATAGCTAGATGCTGGCTACAACTTACAGACACCAGAACTCATTCAGGCCCACTTTAACCCCCTGAGTAAACAGTATAAACGATCCCGCTGAACCTAAAGTAACAAGACTGTAAATTTAACGAGTAAAGATATATAAAAGATAAATATAGATGTAAGTGTTACAGTGATTTTGTTAAAAGTTGTCATTGTTGTGTGGAGATGACCCTTTTATGAACAGAGATGTTGTTAAAACGGTTGTAACCAGGAAGTCACGTATACAGACACACATACACACACACACACACACATACTCGCACATGCATATACACACACAGTGCCTTAGCTTTTACGATACATCATATGGGGTATACAGTGGGGGGTTGTGTAACTGTTTTCATTCAATAAAAGCTGCAAAGGGAAGCTGGGGTTTTGGAGTTGGCTGAGGTCAGGTGCAGAGCTTGAAACTCTGAGAATCCGACTGGGCTTCCCTTGTGCAAGTAAAACCGATTGAGCTCTGATTGTCTTGCTTTGTTCATGGTGATAAGTCTCTGAGTTAGCGAGGCCTGCGAGTGCAGACCTAACAGAAGGGAGTAAAAGTAAAAAGTTGTGAGAAAAATACACATGAAATGCAGAGATACCTGAAAATTGGACTTAAGTACAGCAACTGTCCCAAACACAATCCGAGACAAGGGTTTTAAGTTGGAGGGGCAGCTTTATTTGCTGAGATGCAAAACTAAAAATGAAGTACAAAAAAAACACTAAAAAAACAAACAAAAGCTAAACTAGAAACTAAGACTCTTTCAACTAGGAACTCACAACTTGGCATAAACAAGGGAACATGGACCACACACGAACAAGATTGAGGACTTAAATACACAAGCACAATAACGAGAGGATGGACAGCAGGTGACAACACAGGAGGAACGAATCAGACATAACAACACGGGGGCAGCAAAACTGAACACAATGAACACAAGATGAGAGACTAATAAAATAAAACAGGAAGTACAAAAAACAGAGATGAAGACAAAGCCACCAAGGTTTAACACAGGGACTGGGGAGAAACAGACATGGGGACATGACTGACACTGGAAAGACAGAAAGGGAATACCAACCACTGAGACAAGAGAAACCCCAAACGTGAAGACAAGACTAACTACAGGAGGAGACTAAACCCTGAGGGAGAGAAACTCATTAAATCACAAAGAACTGAGGACTGACTGAAACAAACTTAATAGAAGACATAAAAATAACCAACCTAAGAAACACAGAATATTCCAAAAATAAAAAGCATAATGTCCACAAACTAGAAAACACTGGGTCACAGGCACGGTGCCATAATAGTACCAAAGTATTTTTTACTTCATTACTTCCCATCTCTAACAACTGTAACTTAACCTTTGTTCGATGATGCAACTGACGTACTGTGACAAAATTCTTTTGCTAGAGAAGCAAAACTGAAGCTTTTAATCCCAACCAACAATCTGTTACAGCTGACACGAGAAGGGATTCTGACAAAGGTGGATCAGGTTACAGTAGATAGGAGTATGTCTGAGCCCGTGGAAGAATAAACAAAAGTAAAATAAAACTCAAAGTTCAGAGGAAGGGTAAACAGAGAAATTCATCAAGATTCAGTGAAGCATATCACACTATGCACACATCATTCAGTGTAACAGCTGTCAACAACTCAGCATTTTTCTTCTGATTAGGTTGGCTGAGTTTCTGGTGACCTCTTCAGGTTGTACCCCGCCACGACAGCTAGGATATTCACCCAAGAAGTCTGAATCGGATGTTAACTGTTGAACACAGTGTCTGTCTGACAGTTTTACAGCAGAGTAAGTCTGTCTGTGTCTGCTGGAGTGACACCAGATGCTCCATCAGAGCTGAAGCTGACAGCAGCATCATGGAAATGCTCCTGTTTTCAGGGCTGAACTGACTGTAAGGTGGAATAAAGAGGTGCCACATGTTTGTTTGTGAAGTTGACTCTGCTGTAGTGGACTTCATCCTCCTGCTTCAGTTGTGTTGAGATGTTTTCATACACAGGACCAGGACTGAACTGATGGAGATAAACAGCATTACATTATACTGCACTTTAAACTTGACTCCTTTTACTGTATGATGGCAAAAATGAAATGACCACTAGAAAGACGAGACAATCCACAAACCCTAATCTTTACCTGTTCAATTTGGTCAGAACTTACAGTTGTTGGAGACTGAGCAGAAGTTCTCTTTTTCCTGGTTGAAGTGAATAAACTGAAAATAAGTGACTTCAGAGCAGAGACTGAATGTACTGCTGTGAACCAACACTTACCTAACACACCAGCAGACAGTGAGAAGAATTAAAACCAGCAGAGCTGCAGAAACTCCTGCAGCTGCTGGTGTCCATGTTCCTGTGATACTTTGGACAGTGAGAGTCTTTGGAGCAGAGCTGATATCTTTGTTGGTTTTCACAGCACAGGAGTAGCTTCCTGCATCCTCCCTGCTGACTGGGTTTAGGATCAGATGTTTGTTTTGAGCCTCTGTCAGGGTCAGAGGTTGACTGATCAAGTACCAAATGTAGTTTGTGTTGTCAGTCAGAGGACAGCTGGTACTGCAGGTCAGTGTGACTCTCTGACCCTCTGTCACCACTGCAGAAGGACTCATCTTCACTCTCAGCTCTGAAAGAGGAACATTGTTCAAAAGCAAAAAATCTCCTCTGTGGTTTAGACACGAAAGATGGTTTCATGACTTTACTACAAAATGATCCTTTAGTCCTGTTCAGCGGTGAAAAGTATTTAACAAAGAAGTGTTCAAATTCAAGGTGTTTGTATCTTCAGTTTTGTGTAACTTTAATCTAAATCCTCTTACACAAAAGTATTGTACTTTTTACTCCACAACATTTTTTCCATTTTGTAAAGTAATGTTTTCTCCATTTTTTTTAATATGATTTGGTATCATTTTCCTAATAAAATAAAATACCTACATTTTCATATGATTCATACCTATGATTTATTGCACTGAAGGCATTTAAGGCTGATCTAGCCAACAGTATACATGTAGAGTTGTTAAGAACTGTAAATCTTACACAACCACAGCTATAAAAATACTACATATACCTTCATGCATTTTTTACAGAAGGATAAAACTTGCCCGATGTTCCGTTTTCATTTTATTCAATAAGTGCTTCAAATTTTAAAACTTGATGTATGTGGATATCCTATGTGATAGCACGGCAAACAGGCTGTGAAGCCTAAAACCCTTCTAGATTATATGTAACAGTTATTTTTACAGTCAGAAACAGGCAGTTTTTCTGAGTCCTTTTAAAGTCGACTCTTCAGAGATACACTGATCTGACAGAATGTCAACATTTGAAATGGTGATCTTACAGAATGTGTTTTATTACTGTAGGTTAAACTAATCAACAGTACACATGTACAGTAGTTAAAATGAACTGATCCTTAAACAGCAACAGCTGCAAATCAAACACATGAATGTATCGGTACATTTTATCAGCAAGCTGAAATCAACTTCTTGTATAGGGGTTTTGTGGGCCTACCGATTAACAACCTGTAAATGGCACTGACAGATACAATGAGTTCTTCAAATTCTGAAAAAATAAGTTCCTGAAAAATTTAAATGCAGGACTTTTACTTCCTGTCATGGAGTATTTATCATAGCATTGATATTTTTTCATGATTAAAGGATCAATTTAATACGATTAAAGGATCTGAATATTTCTTCCACCTTTGCTCCTGTTCAGACATTAATGAGTAAAGTCTGCTGAGTGAGGAGTTTAGATTTACCTGTAACAATCAAAAAGACTCCAGGCAGATCAGACTGGGTCCATTTTTTATCATCCTTGTTGAATCTGAATGTGTATCCTCCTGAGTCATTGTTCTTCAGGTTGTTGATGGTCAGGATGTGTTGGTTCTTCATGTTGTCCTGATACTCCACACGACCTGCAGCCTCAATCAGCTCTTCAACTTCCACTTCATCTTTTCTCCATTTTTTACTCCAACATTTAAACTTTGGCTTCATGTTATCAGGATGTGAGTATTCACTTGTGATGTTCACTGAAGATCCTTCCAGAGCACAGATTCTCCTGCTGACATAATTCTTAATTCGGCAGTTTTTACCCTGAACACCTGAAATATAGATGGAAGATTTAAAGTTGTTTGAATGGTCTGTATGCTGACATTTGTGTTTATAGTCAACTAGAAGAAAAAAAAATACTTCTTTATTACTCACAGACTTCTGCAGACTGAAGGTACTTGTGGCCTTTCACAGCACAAGAGAACCTGTATGTTGAATTGTTGTGAGTTAAACATTGTTGATTCTTGTAGTTTCTGCTTGTGTTTCGACAGCTCATGTAGGCAGTTTCAGGGTCAAACAGCTTACAGGTGGTGTTACAGGTCAGTGTGACATTATCTGATGTGTAATTAGTTCTTAGAATATGAACCTCTGAAAGATAATAAATACAGTTTTCATCAGTAACTGTGACATAATGTTTATAACTTTAGTTTTGTTTTTAGGATGTGTACTAATAGATTTATTAACAAAGGTCATATTTAGCTTAATTTTTTATAAGGAAAATGACATTGATCAAATATATATTAGAGGTTTGATGGAAGATGTTTGCTTATTTGTTGAAACTTCACCTCTGGGATATGTGATGGAGCACGGCTCATCTACTGATGTCTTCCTGTAAGAACACATTCTCCCTTTAGCATAGGTCACACTGAAGCAGGTCTCTGTGATGGAATCTGTACAACAAAGAAATAATATTGATTAAAATTATTCACTGTATGACCCATTGTGTTTGATTTCTAGCAACAATAAACATCATGACTCACCCACAGAGACTTCAGGGGCTCTGAGATCCTCGTAGCCTTTGACAGCACAGGAGTATGTGACTGCTTCCTCACTGCTGAGCAGCTCTTGGTACCAGGGAGACCAGTCCTCATAGAGAAACTCTCTGTTCTTGTACCAGATGTAGGCTGCAGGCTTTTCAGTCAGAGGACAGCTGCTGCTGCACATCAGTGTTACTGTCTGTCCCTCTGTGGCAGGAATCACCTTTACCTGCAGCTCTGAGAGGATGATGGATAACAACTTATACAATGATGTCATTTGGAAAGTAATAAATGAGTAGAAGTCACTGTACCTGCAACAACCTGAAGAGTAATTCCATTGTACCAACAGAGTCCTGGACTGTCTGTAGTCTTCATACAGCAGTAAGTGTTTGCATCACTCTCTCTTAGATCATTGATGGTTAAAGTTGGGTTTTTCTCTTCAGACATGTTGTACGTTACACGTTGTCCATCCACAGAGAGCTCACTCTGAACATACTTTGATCCATTCAAGCGTACAGTGAACCATTTTCTGCTTGAAGTCAGATGTTGATGTGAGCAGTTCAGATCCACTGATGAACCTTTGAGAGCACAGATCCTGGTTTCTCCTCCATTAACACCTTTAACAGAAACTTTCATTAGTGAGCAGAAACATTATTTCTGTTACTGTCAGTTTTTCTATCAATAATTGTTGAATAATGTTGGTACTGTAGTGTAAGAAATAACTTGAGAAAGTATTTTAAGTTATAGACAGCCATGCAGTAGCTGCTTATATAACTTATAATATAATTATAATAATATAATTCTTTTTCTTCATGTTTAATGACTCCTAAATAATTACTCATATCTTAGAGGCAAAGCACAGAATGAACACGGAATCAGACACTCGTCATTTGTTCATAACGTTATTGTTGTAGCTTTTACATTTAAAGTTGAGAGAATATATACAACAGCTCGAATATTAAAAAGACTCTAAGTGCATCAGCTAACTGGACAGTTTCATATTCAGTTGTCTAACACATCGAACACCAAAACACGACTTCTTTCTTTCATTTGAATCTGTTCTGTTCATCATATTACAAATGACGTGTTCTTTGAGTTGTTTTTGCAAGAGCAGGAAGCTGCAGTGGTTAAAACTGTTGTCTGTGCCTGGTTTATAATGGTAACACCTCTGCGGTGAAACAGAATCTCCAGGCTGAAGATCAGTGATCAACATGAACAGCTGTGATGATGAAGACCTTACTCTCCTGTGAACCCTACAACCCCAATCAGAAGTAATTGGTATCACAAACAGCTTTCACATTCACACAGTCTGTGTGTTCTAAAAAACCCCACGAAAAACAGCATGAGATAGGAATTTTATAAAGTGAACCTGAGAGGTCAGATGCACTGCAACTTAGAAAAAACAAACAAACAAAAAGCTGATAAAACATGCAAAACACAATGAAAGTGTTGTTGGGGAGACAACAGTATGATTGCCTGCATCTTTTTGTGTCTCACAACATCAATGAATACTCATCTTCTTATGAGCATGTGTCAGTGCAATGCTTTGTATCAGCAATCTTCAGCTGCTGTTCTGTCAGATTTTATTTGTATTATTTTATATTATTTATTTTTTATTACACAGGAAGATGTAATAAAAGGATAGAGTACAAATATAAATGCATGTGTAAAAAAGAAACAGAGAACACCTTCAACACAAAATAATCAAAAATGCACAGGTACATAAATCAACAATATTCTTATGGGGTGTGAGTTTGTGTGTCTTTGTCACGAAATGTACTTGAAAATGAGGATGAGATGCCACAATAAGAGGCAAACAGAGATGGATCCAGGAGAACCGGACCATCCGCAGTCCCCTAGAGCAGCGGTCCCCAACCTTTTTTGCGCCACAGACTGGTTTAATGTCAGACAATATTTTCACGGACAGGCCTTTAAGGTGTTGCAGATAAATACAACAAAATAAAATGATACAACCAAGACAAAAACTGTGGTATTTTGTAAATATAATTATAAATGTGAATTCACTGTGTAATTGTGTAACTTTATCAGCAGCATCCTCCTGAAATGGACCAGAAACATTGAGAGTAACATCCTCCTCTCTGCCCCTTAATGCTCTCTGGTTGCTATGGTAACTCGGAAATTTTTCTTTCAAAATAAGACGCACAACTACAACACGGGAAAAGACCCAGGTAAGCCAAGTTAACAATAAAAATCCTGAAAACCATAAATTTCACACCCGAGCCTCAACTCTCGCGGCCCGGTACCAAACGACTCACGGACCGGTACCGGTCTTTTGCCCAGGGGTTGGGGACCACTGCAGTACAGTACTGAAGACCTAAGGCCACAAATCTTGGCAATATCTGCACGTACATCCCAGCAGGAGAGAAAGGGAGGCCCTAATTGGGCCAAGGCTCATGGCCAAAAGGGTATGAGTTCCAGAGGACCAGATGAACGACAGGCAACTGTCTCTGTCACAGGCCGCCCTTGGGCTCCAGGCGCCAAGAACTGCCCAGTACTTGGAAAAGGCCCAGGTAAGCCAAGTTAACAATAAAAATCATGAAAACAGGTTTTGTGTTCAGCAAAGGTTACAATGGAGATCTGACATTGTACTAATACAGACACCTCTGTGACACTGACTGCATTTTAATCTTAACACACCTCATAATAATTATCTCAGTCTGGGGATTGTTGTTCCAGTAATGATGTTATACTTGTTATACTATCAACATATTCATACTATGAGCTGACAGGAGGCCATTTCTGATGTTTTTATATGTTGAAACACAACAGAAGATTCATTAGCAAATATGTGCAGATTTAAGCTTACACGTCCTTCTACTCTGTGCCGGTCATTTAATGATGATATTATTGTACCATAAAAGATTATAATCTTGCACTTCCGTACTCTTCAAGAGCTCATCAAAGCTAAAACACTAAGACCTGTAAGGACAAAGGAGGAGAAAGAGTCATTCCTACCTGAGAGACACAGAATGAAACCCAAAAACAAAAATCCAGCTTCTGCCAAGATCATGGCTGCTGTAGATTTCAGCTTCTAGTCAGAAAGTTGATTGTATGAATCTTTAAAAGATCTTTAGAGCTGAACGTTCTCACAGGAAAGGCTGAAAACAGAACTGACAGTTATGAACATCATTATGTCTAAAGATAAACTGTATGTAGGTTTAACACCTTTTAATCACTTCCTCCATCATCATGGGTTTAAAAAGAAGAGACTGCTAGGAAAGTAGTGCAGCATTTTTATCACTGTATGTTTTTTTTTATCCCCTTAGTAATATTATAATTATTATTTTCTTATAAACAAGTGCCTGACATTATAGTTTTTCAGCAAAAAAACAAAAACAAAAAACTCCACAAATTTTTTGTGCGGAAAAAAAAAATGTCTTTCTACATTTCTACATTGATATGGACTGGGTAATGTGTAAGGAATGAGAGGACACCACTACTCTGGTTCGTGTGTGATGGAAATGAAAATGATCAACCAACAGAGGGCAGAATTCAAACACACCCTAAAAATCAAAGTGGAAATATGATACAGCTGCTACTTTGCCAAAATTTTGTTTTTGCAATTCAAAATGATACTTAGTAGTTTGTACTGCCCCCACATGCTTTTATGCATGCCTGACAACATCAGCGCATCCTCCTGAAGTCACGACAGATGCTTTCCTGAGGTCAGCAAGTGTTCGGGTCAGTCAATGCTATTAATTCTTTCATCCACCAATAACTGCCTGCATACTCTCACCACATGAGGTTAGGCATCGTTCTGCACAAGGAGGAAACCAGGACCCACTGCACCATTGTAGGGTCTGACAGTGGGTCCAAAGATTTCATCCTGATATCTAATGGCAGTCAGGGTGCCGTTGCCCATAGCCTGTAAGGTCTGTGCATCCCTCTGTGGCTATAACTCCCTAGACCAGGGGTGGGCAATTCCAGGCCCCGAGGGCCGGTGTCCCTGCAGGTTTTACATCTCACCTTGGGTCAACACACCTGAATCACATGATTAGTTCGTTACCAGGCCTCTGGAGAACATCAGGACATGTTGAGGAGATAATTTAGCCATTTAAATCAGCTGTGTTGGTTCAAGGACACATGTAAAACCTGCAGGGACACCGGCCCTCGGTGCCCACCCCTGCCCTAGACCATCACTGACCCACCACCAAACTGGTTGTGTTGAACAATGTTACAGACATCATAACATCCTCCAGATTCTTTCAAGTCTGTCACATGTCAAAGTCAAAGTCAGCTTTTTTGTCAAAAACAGGTCATACACAGGAATTTGAAATTGCAATGCTCCCATGACCCTCAGTGTACACTAAAACAGTATAAAGATAAAAAGATAAAATAAAAGTTATGTACAACACAATACAATACAACAATCTCACATAAATAACAGTGTCTAACACAATCAGAGTGCTTGTGGGCAATAGTTTGTGTGCAAGTGGGGGTGGGGCAGTCAGTGAAAAGACGATGGTGGAGGTTCAGAGTTTTGCATGTCTGGGCGGTGGGGGGGTTCAGAGGGAGGAAGAGAATGCAGGTCTGGAGTTTGTGTGTGAGAGAGTCAAGAGGGACAGAGCAGGGAGAGAATTCAGAATCCTGACATGTATGAAGCTGTCACTCAGTCTGCTGGTTCTAGCTTGGAGGCTCTTCAGTCTCCTTCCCAATGGCAGCAAACTGAAGAAGCTGTTGGACGGATGAGTGGAGTCACCTGTAATGCAGAGGGCTTTTTGGGTGAGGCGGGTGCAGTCGATGTCCAAGAGGGAGGGAGGAGAAGTACCTCTCTCTGCTACTCTCACTACTCGTTGTAACTTATTCCGGGAGGACCCAGTGCAGGAGCCATACCACACAGTGATGCAGCTGGTGAGGATACTCCACGGTGCCTCTGTAGAAGGTGCTCATCATCGGGTTTGAGGCTCTTGCTCTCCTCAGCTTGCGGGCGAAGTAGATACATTGTTGGGCTTTACTGACCAGTGATGCTGCGTTTTTTGACCAGGAGAGATCTTCTGAGATGTGCACACCCAGGAACTTGGTGTTGCTTACCCTCTCCACACTAGCACCATTGATGGTTAGTGGGGGTGTCCAGAGTGTGAGTTCTCCACGATGGACCCTGACAGGGTCCATGGTGCCAGGCAGTGAGCACAGGGCCGGGTCCTAGAGACGATTTCATCTATCCACCCTCATGAATATCGCAATTGTTATCCATTTGTAAGAACAAATTCTCCCTTTAGCATAGGTCACACTACAGGGAGTGCAGAATTATTAGGCAAATGAGTATTTTGTCCACATCATCCTCTTCATGCATGTTGTCTTACTCCAAGCTGTATAGGCTCGAAAGCCTACTACCAATTAAGCATATTAGGTGATGTACATCCCTGTAATGAGAAGGGGTATGGTCTAATGACATCAACACCCTATATCAGGTGTGCATAATTATTAGGCAACTTCCTTTCCTTTGGCAAAATGGGTCAAAAGAAGGACTTGACAGGCTCAGAAAAGTCAAAAATAGTGAGATATCTTGCAGAGGGATGCAGCAGTCTTAAAATTGCAAAGCTTCTGAAGCGTGATCATCGAACAATCAAGCGTTTCATTCAAAATAGTCAACAGGGTCGCAAGAAGCGTGTGGAAAAACCAAGGTGCAAAATAACTGCCCATGAACTGAGAAAAGTCAAGCGTGCAGCTGCCAAGATGCCACTTGCCACCAGTTTGGCCATATTTCAGAGCTGCAACATCACTGGGTGCCCAAAAGCACAAGGTGTGCAATACTCAGAGACATGGCCAAGGTAAGAAAGGCTGAAAGACGACCACCACTGAACAAGACACACAAGCTGAAACGTCAAGACTGGGCCAAGAAATATCTCAAGACTGATTTTTCTAAGGTTTTATGGACTGATGAAATGAGAGTGAGTCTTGATGGGCCAGATGGATGGGCCCGTGGCTGGATTGGTAAAGGGCAGAGAGCTCCAGTCCGACTCAGACGCCAGCAAGGTGGAGGTGGAGTACTGGTTTGGGCTGGTATCATCAAAGATGAGCTTGTGGGGCCTTTTCGGGTTGAGGATGGAGTCAAGCTCAACTCCCAGTCCTACTGCCAGTTTCTGGAAGACACCTTCTTCAAGCAGTGGTACAGGAAGAAGTCTGCATCCTTCAAGAAAAACATGATTTTCATGCAGGACAATGCTCCATCACACGCGTCCAAGTACTCCACAGCGTGGCTGGCAAGAAAGGGTATAAAAGAAGAAAAACTAATGACATGGCCTCCTTGTTCACCTGATCTGAACGCCATTGAGAACCTGTGGTCCATCATCAAATGTGAGATTTACAAGGAGGGAAAACAGTACACCTCTCTGAACAGTGTCTGGGAGGCTGTGGTTGCTGCTGCACGCAATGTTGATGGTGAACAGATCAAAACACTGACAGAATCCATGGATGGCAGGCTTTTGAGTGTCCTTGCAAAGAAAGGTGGCTATATTGGTCGCTGATTTGTTTTTGTTTTGTTTTGAATGTCAGAAATGTATATTTGTGAATGTGGAGATGTTATATTGATTTTACTGGTAAAATAAATAATTGAAATGGGTATATATTTGTTTTTGTTGAGTTGCCTAATAATTATGCACAGTAATAGTCACCTGCACACACAGATATCCCCTAAAATAGCTAAAACTAAAACAAACTAAAACTACTTCCAAAACATTCAGCTTTGATATTAATGAGTTTTTTGGGTTCACTGAGAACATGGTTGTTGTTCAATAATAAAATTATTCCTCAAAAATACAACTTGCCTAATAATTCTCCACTCCCTGTAAAGCAGGCCGCTGTGATGGAACCTGAAACAAATGTGTGGCAGTATGTGGTTTTTAGCTCACCTGGAGGGAATGGGTGGGGCAGCGTTTTCAGGGTGTCGTGTCTGGGGAAGCTGGTTGTCACTGCATTATCTAATCATGTCTTTCCTGTTTTAGTAGAAGCCGTATGGGCTCAAAATGTGGTCATAAATATTTTGTACTTGTAAATCAGTTTTGTACTTGTAAATCAGGATTTGTATGTGTAAAAAGAATTTGTGCGTGCGTAAAAAAGATTTGTATTTGTAAAAAGAATTTGTGCGTCGTGTAAAAAGATTTGTATGTGTAAAAAAGATTTGTGTGTGTGTAAAAAAGATTTGTATTTGTAAAAAGAATTTGTGCGTGCGTAAAAAAGATTTGTATGTGTAAAAAGAATTTGTGCGTGCGTAAAAAAGATTTGTATGTGTAAAAAGAATTTGTGCGTGCGTAAAAAAGATTTGTATGTGTAAAAAAGATTTGTGTGTGGACTTAGCCAAAAACCCCCCTGCAAGTTACAAGTACGAATTTTGACCCTATTTTTCTTCCTGTCATCTGATTGGTCAATGTCATGTCAATCACAAATGTAACAATCCAATCAGAGAACAGATGGGGTTGGCTGTCGGAGGGGCACTTTTTTGAACTGCAGGTCCTTGAAGGGTAATACAGTTTGAAGCTGGAGGATCTCTATATAAATATCCGATAGCAGCTAGGTCCCCTTACTTTCAGCAGCTGTTGAAAGGATAAAGTTGTGGTATGTCAGTGGTTAGAAATACCATTATTACTTTAGGATTAGTTTAACACAAAGTCAGGGCTGACCCGGGACCATTGCTGTGAGTCACAGTGCGCAGCATAAAGGTCCTTTCACATCAGACGCAGGATGTGCTGCTAATGCTAACTGCTAACTAAAAGCAAAGGATCCAGAATTTGTTGCGCTGGCTGCTGAGCTCTGTGGGTTTTGCAGCAGCTCTACCTGTACTAGATGCACCTGCTCCTTGTCGTTTCTATCTCTGACTTTATGTCCTCTACAACAGTTTCTGTTTTTTTTGCTAGTTCTTCAAATGTTCAATAAAAACATGTATGCTAATTCATAACGAAGAAAGCTTTGTAATGAAGACTGTCATTTCCAAAACACTGCCCCCCCGCGGTCCGCAGCGCTGTTGAAAAGCCTGTGGAAGTCCCTGTATAAAGCACGTAGACCTGTGACACAAAAATCACCAAACTCGGACGACCACAGACTGTTTTCCTTTGTGGTGAGGAAGGAAAACGCTGGGTTGGCATGTAAAGGGCATTTATTCCTTCAAGGACCTGCAGTTCAAAAAGTGCCCCTCCGACAGCCAAACCCATCTGTCCTCTGATTGGATTGTTACATTTGTGATTGACATGACATTGACCAATCAGATGACAGGAAGAAAAATAGGGTCAAAATTCGTACTTGTAACTTGCAGGGGGTTTTGGCTAAGTCCACACACAAATCTTTTTACACATACAAATCTTTTTACGCATGCACAAATTCTTTTTACACATACAAATCTTTTTACGCACGCACAAATTCTTTTTACAAATACAAATCTTTTTACACACACACAAATCTTTTTACACATACAAATCTTTTTACGCACGCACAAATTCTTTTTACACATACAAAACTGATTTACAAGTACAAAATATTTATGACCACATTTTGAGCCCATAAAGCCGGGGCTGGAGGAGGAGGGACAATGACAGCAGCTGAAAGGAGAAGGGCTGGCAGCAGGGATCAAGCTGACACTGCAAAGTGTGACAGAAGATTAAGAAAAAAGTGCACAAGCAGCCATATCTGAGTCATGTTGGGTCCTTACTACAAAATGATATTGATTGAAACGATTCACTATACGACCCACTGTGTTATTTCCTGTCATATCTTTAAGACTTCTTCCTCTAAAGCAGTGGTGGGGGAATTCCAGGCCTCGAGGGCCAGTGTCCTGCAGGTTTTCAACACAGCTGGTAAAATGGCTAAATTATCTCTTCATCATGTCTCTTCAACAGACGCCCAGTAATGAACTAATCATTTGGTTCAGGTATATTGACCCAGGGTGATATCTAAAACCTGCACCGGCCCTTGAGGCCTGGAGTTCCCCACCCCTGCTCTAAAGTGATGTGGCAGTAATATTCAGTTTTGTCTGTAGACGGCAGTGTGGCTTAAGTAAGTGTTGCTAAAACCAGTCGAGATATTCATGCATAAATTTAACAGAAGCTTTTAGCCCCAAATGGGCAGCATGGACACAAAGTTTGTGAATGTGATAACTCAAGAACGAAGCAACATAGGATTTTGATATTCATACCATAGGTGCATCTACCACAACGATGAGTTTGAATCATTTACTGGTAACTGGTCAAGGTGTGAGTTTTACCTCAAAGTCAAGGTCATCAGGAAGTTTAAAAAATAAACTAATAAAGATGTTATACAGCTTATTCTTCTGTGATTTGTGAGTACAGAGGAAATGTATACTGACTGTGACAGCATCATTTGACTGTTGCATTCCTTCTCTTTTCTTTTTGTCTCGTTCCTCATTCTCACTCCAGCAGTTTCAAAAGGCATCCAAGTCATTGAAATTTTCCCTTAAGCTGCGTGATAAAAAGAACTTTTAATAGAACAAGACCATCAAGAACATATTAGGTGCAGCTGAGATGATGGTGATGATGAACCAGTTCTGAGTCTTCTGAGTCTGGGACCAACATTTGTACCTTTTCTTCGATCCACAATAATATATAAAGTCGTAATATCTAAAATAGCACATTTATTAGAACCAGTTCAAATATGGTTTGTGTTCAATGAAAAGTTCCTGGATTTTAGTATGCCTGATTTCAGACAATTCACTGGTTTGCTTGCCTATTTATGAAGCTAAATCTGATAAAGTTTTGAGGCTTCCTCTTATTTGATGTGAGAGAGCCTGACAGAGAGCGAGTGTCTCAAGATAAGAGCTGCTAAGTCTTTAAATATCTTAGTTTCAGTTCCTATAAGGAACTGCATCATTTCAGAAGAATTTTGGCCAACCCTTCTTTACAACATTGCTTCATTTCATTGAGGTTTGCACATCCCTCTTAATGATTCAACACAGTATTTCCATCAGGCTTAGGTCTGGACAGACTGGACTGGACCATTGCAACACATTGATTCTCTTCTTTTTCAGCCATTCTGTTGAAGATTTGCTGCTGAGCTTGGGATCATTGTCCTGTGTATGACTCATTTTAGTCTAGGCTTTAGCTGTAAGACAGATAGCCTTAACTTAATAATTAATAATAACTTAATAATAATTTACAGTAAATTGCAAGGGCCATGGCCACCTCAGTGACTAGAAGGTCACTGAGCCCCGATACACATATTATGTATATACTTCATTTTGTTTGATCATTGTATTTGAAATAAGTTTGAATCAGGTTGGTAGAGTTGTTGTTAGGTTAGGACATCTTAGTTGCACTGCACAGCAGCAAGTGACAATCAGAAGCCACACTTTAGTTATTAGGAGTGTTTCATTTTCAATGTTCTGATTCATTTTACCTGAATCCTTGAATCTCTCCCATCCTAATTATGTCCCTCCATCTATTTTGTTACCACATTCATTTCAGCTTCCTGTGTCTCTTCCTCACTCTGTTGTTGGAACTGTTGTCCCTACAACAGCAGCCTCCTGAGACTGTGAGGGCTTGTTAGTAGCTGTTGCTGGTAGTACTGCTGACGTTGCAGCAACTGTATATTAGTTTGACACTTATTATTGCATTTATTTTCATTAAGAGATTTGATTTGATAAAAAAGTGTAGGTAATGAAAATGAACAAATGACTTCATAGCCAATGTGCAGCAGCCTTCAATTAATCAGCCTACAAGTTCATCAGCCCACCACTCCAGCCCTGGTGCCCAGATCCTTTGGAGGCAAAATAAGCCCATATCATCAGGCCTTGACCAGTGTGCTTGACAACTGGTATGAGGTGTTGTCCAATATGGTGCTGTGCATTAGCCTAATTTGTTCAGTCTTTTTCTAATTGTACTGTCCTGAATTTTAACATTTAACATGCTAACTAACTGGCTTGTAGAGTCTGAGATGCAGTTTCTTTGAGGACTGCATGGTCTGAGTTTGGGGTCAAGTTGCTGGGACACTTATCCCTAGGATGATTAGAATGCTTTTTCACTTGCCGATAGTCTTTCTCACTGTAGAATGATGGACTTCATGTGTGAAGAAAACACATTAGTGTAAAAGATACAAATCTGGTACTTTAATACAATTCAGAGGTCATACAGATCAAATCACATTAAAAACTGTTTTCTTAAATAAATTAATGAGTACAATTATGCATAATTTCTACATTCCAGAAACATCATTTACATTACTCCTACCTGAAAGGCTGAAAAGAGACTTGATTTTTCTGACTCTGTCTCCAGACAAACTACATTTAAAGCAGCTCAGTTAAACATGTGACATGGCTACATTTCATTACATGTTCATCAAAAACCTGACAGTGCTGACAGTGAGAGCAGGGACATGTGACACTGTTAGTGGTTATTTTGTGGTACAGACAAAAACCTAACAGAAGAGAAACCTGCATACACAATCGCGTTGATGTTTTCATTAATGGCACCAGAAGGACACAAAGTAAAGTGCTTAAGATTAGGGCTTGAGCTTTTCAATCTCAATTGGATTTCAATTTCTACTTATTTCTACTGTAATTTATATTCCAATAAAGTGAGCGAAATCCACTGATGGATCAAGAAGCTGCAGTGTCTTTGCTGTGATGGTAAAGGTTTATCATTGGAGATAAAATCACCATATTAACAAACGTTTCTTTATTAAGCACACAGTGGCTCGATGGTGGAGTAGAGGTCAGCTGTGTGGTTGTCACTGAAGTGCAGTCTGCTGTAGTGATGATCATCCTGCCCTGCTGACTGAGCTGAGATGGTTTCATACATGGGGTCAAGGTTCATCTGAGGAGACGAGACAGTGATTATAAATTCATGTTAAACTGCATCAATAACTCATAGCTGGTGGTTTGCTGTTAGTTACATTGTCACTTTACTGACAGATTCTAAAACAGAACCTCTCTGACAAACTGAACCTGAACCCCTCAAAAAATGATCGAAAGAAGAAATGAGAAACAAAGTCATTGACATCTTAAAAGGGTTGCAAAAGCATTTATAAGGCTTTGGGGCTTCAGTGAACCATGGTGAGGGCCAACAGGTTATTTTTTTTCCAAAGACAGCTTTTGCTGAAGTGCAGTTTTGGTCCACTTGATAATCATATTTTAGGTCTTTATTAGGATTTTTTATTTTTTTTTATTTTGAGTTATTACAATCACAACAGACATGGCCCAGGAATTGATAAGAGAAAGGAGAAAGAAAGACGAGTTGGGGAGAAAATCAACAGAATGAGCACAAGAAGAATAGAGAAGAGGAGGAACATAGAGAGAAAAAACACTGAAAAACTGCTTTAACACCAGCTAGAAAACCAAAAAAAAAGCCAAGAAACAACACAGAAGGGAAACTCCAGCAACAACAAACATAAGCATAAGTAACAGTAAATAATAAATATTAAATATTACCTAGCAGGACAGAGTATTAATGAAACATGGCATGTTCAGAGGCAGCTGTCGACCAAGATGTGTCTGTGAGCACCTGTTTGTACACCTGTATGAATACTTTTGTGTACATGTGTGTGTGTGTGTTTGTGTGTCTGTGAGACTGTGCTTGTGTTCATAAGGTTTCTCCATGTAGGTGTCTAAAAGTGTGTATAGGGAGCCAG
Source organism: Oreochromis aureus (assembly GCF_013358895.1). Classification (NCBI taxonomy): domain Eukaryota; kingdom Metazoa; phylum Chordata; class Actinopteri; order Cichliformes; family Cichlidae; genus Oreochromis; species Oreochromis aureus. Next base: position 10,489,055 of record NC_052947.1, read on the forward strand.
CAAGCTCTGCCTGCAGCCTGCTACAGCTGCACCAAAGCAGACCGAACCCCAGAGCCAGAGACCTTTGGGCCCCCCACCCCCCAGCAGGCCCCGGACACAGGCAGGGGGACCAGGCCCCACCAAGCAGCAGCCGGCGGGTGGGGCATCAGTCACCGGCAGGGAGCGTGGTAGGGGGAAATAGGCCCCCACACCTGGGGGAGCATGAGATGTTCTGAGAAAGGTGGAGTCTAAGACACAACCTGACACACACATAAATTCCTATTGCTGCATTGTCTCTAAAATTCTGTAAAGTTTATGGATTGGAAGTCCTCTTTTTTCTGTTGCACAAAAACAAATAAATTGGTGAATGGGTAAAACATTTCATTTCACAGTTTAAACATGACTGATCTTAGAGATAACACGATGATATTCACCTGATACACAAGAAGACAGTGAGAAGTATTAAACCCAGCAGAGCTGCAGAAACTCCTGCAGCTGCTCGTATCCGTGTTCCTGTGATACTTTGGACAGTGAGAGTCTTTGGAGCAGAGCTGATATCTTTGTTGGTTTTCACAGCACAGGAGTAGCTTCCTGCATCCTCCCTGCTGACTGGGTCTAGGATCAGATGTTTGTTCTGGTTCTCTCTCGGGGTCAGAGGTCGACTGTTCAAGTACCAAATGTAGTTTGTGTTGTCAGTCAGAGGACAGCTGGTACTGCAGGTCAGTGTGACTCTCTGACCCTCTGTCACCACTGCAGAAGGACTCATCTTCACTCTCAGCTCTGAAAAACACTCAGACTGGTCAGTAACTTTAACACAAACTAGTTCTCATTAAAGAGAAAACAGGATTTGGGGCTTTGGATTTTCACTAACTTCTGAAGAGTGCAAGAAGCATTAAAAAAAAAACTCTTTGTAGCCTTTTGACTAAATAAAACATTTCTCATCTCATCATCACCTGAGGAAAATTCATGCATTTTCATCTTGTCAATTCAGCTGAAAGCAGTGCAGAGAAGATTGTGTTGATTGTTGTTTTTACATGAAGAAAGACAAACCATAATTACCTGTGACAATCAGTGTAACTCCAGGAAAATCAGACTGTGTCACTTCTTCATATTCTGTTGTGATGGTGAACCTGTATTCTGCTGAGTCATCTCTCTTCAGCTTCTTTAATCTGAGGATGTGTTGGTTCTTCATGCTGTCATCATACTCCACATGATCTGCATCCTCAGTCAGCTGTTCAGCTTCTCTCTTGACTTTATACCAACATTTAGACTGTATCTGCTCGTAGTCAGGATGTGAGTATTTACTGGAGATGTTGACTGAAGAACCTTCCAGAGCACAGATTCTGCTGTGGACATAATTCAAACTCCAGCAGGAATCACCACCACCTGAAATATGGATGAAAGACAAATATCACATACATAAATAAACAGAAATAATTTACAAATCATTTCCATTCATGCATGCTCTTGTATCATTACAAAATATATAAAATTATTACAAAATAAGCACTGACAATTGTCAGTAGCCGTAACAGAGACTCACACCTCATACAATAATGAATCAAAACCCTGCAACTGCAGCCTAAAAATGCAAAAGAATAACATCTGTGACTGTTCCAACAAAATAAAACATTATCAGATCTTAAAAAAGGATGTTTAATGCATCATTATTGTAGCATTAAAATTTACAGTGTTTCTGTTATTGTGGTCAGATATTTTAACAACAACACAGACCAGTCAACTGTACCATACCATAACTGTTCTATTTTGTAAGTTTACAGACAATAAGTAATAAGTTTACTCACAGACGTCAGCAGAGCGCACATCCTCAAGACCTTTTACAGCACAAGACAAACTGTCATGATCAGAGGTGGAAACCTGAATCTGTTTGTCTTCCTGCACTGTAGGTTTTCTGTTCTCATACCACACAAAGGAAATCAGAGGGTCAGTCAGAAAACAGCTGCTGTTACAGGTCAGTCTGATGTGACCTCTGTGATCAGCAGGAGTCCTCTGGACATGAATTTCTGTTGGGAGATGATAAACACATTTTCCACCAGTTAATCTCTGTCATGTCAAATAAAGAAAGAAATGAAAAATTAAATTTCAAAATGAAGATTGTCTAGAGCTTCACCTCTGGGATATGTGATGGAGCAGGACTCATCCACTGATGTCTGCTTGTAGGAACACATTCTCCCTTTAGCATAGGTCACATTGAAGCAGGTCGGAGTTACAGAACCTGAGAAACACCACTGACGTTTAAACATTTAAAATTATTCATGTCTGTCAGACATCTCATGACATGATGAGGAGGTGTCCATCATGACTCACCCACAGAGACTTCAGGGGCTCTGAGATCCTCGTAGCCTTTGACAGCACAGGAGTATGTGACTGCTTCCTCACTGCTGAGCAGCTCTTGGTACCAGGGAGACCAGTCCTCATAGAGAAACTCTCTGTTCTTGTACCAGATGTAGGCTGCAGGCTTTTCAGTCAGAGGACAGCTGCTGCTGCACATCAGTGTTACTGTCTGTCCCTCTGTGGCAGGAATCACCTTTACCTGCAGCTCTGAGAAGTCACATGACCAACATGAATACACTGATCATTCATAAACTCATTCATTTGTCATACATTTGTAAAAAGCACTGTACCTGTAACTTGGAAATTAATTCCACTTTGTTGGCACTTTGATGTGTCAGCAGTTTTAATGCAGCAGTAAAAACTTGCATCTCTCTCTGTTAGATTATTGATTGTTAGAGTGAAATTACTCTCTGCTGACATGCTGTACTTTACATGTGTTTCATCTGTCGTGAACAATATCTTGGAGATAGTCAAGTATCCAGCATACCAGCTATTTCTTGCAGTGGGATGTTGATCTGAGCAGGGCAGATTCACTGATGAACCTTTCAAGGCACAGATGCTGTTTGGTTTTCCCTGAACACCTTTAACACAACATTTGATTAGAAAACATGGTGAACATTTATGCTAACTTTGTTTTCTGTGCTAATCTGTGATGACAGCATGTTACTATGAAGGATCAGAATCTGGTGTTTTGATATACTTCAGATTTCAGAACAGCAGAACAAGTAACTGAGATTTTTCTCTTTCTCAAATAAACTTGTAACTTTCTGCGACTATTTTCTACATTCCTGACACATATTCCTTACAGTTATCATGAAGAGAAACAAATTATTCTTACCTGAGAGGCACAGAATGAAACCCAGAAACAAACATCCAGCTTCTGCCAACAACATGGCTGTTATTAATTTTAACTTCTAATCAGAAAAAGTTGGTTGTATGAACATTTTAAAGGCCTAATTACTGCTGCTGTTCATATTAAACTTGAAAAAATATCAGAAACTTGAATCAATCAACAGCCATCTAAGAGGATAGACTGAATGCAGAGCTGATTTAAGTGTTTCTCCAAACTGCATTCAGCTTTAATACCGTCGCTTCCTCATTTATCAATCATTTCTTTCACTACAAAGAGACCTCTAGTGTAGAACTGATATACTGCAGCAGATATTCAAAATAATATGTGTGATGTGTGAATCTGGGGCTGTGTGAATGCTTGGTCTAAGCAGTGCTATTTGGCCTTTTAATCTTTCTAAGACAGCTTGATTTAGGTTTTATACAGTGTTAGGGAGTAACAGAATACATGTTGTCACGGTTCTGGGTCATTTTGACCCAGCTTTTCCTGTTTCTGTTTTGGTGTTTTTCTAAACTATGATTTGTTCGGGTTTTTGAGTTGTGCTGGTTTGATTTTGTATTAAGGGTTATTCTTGGTTTTGTTCTCTTTACATTATTTGGTGTTCTGGCCTTTAGTTTAAGTCACCGTCTTCTCTGTTTTATGTGTCATATTCTTCCTGTCTCTCTCAGTGTCAAGTTTGCGTTTTTGTAATTTGTTTCTTATTTCCTGTTTTACTTTGAAAGTTCATGTCTCATGTCAGTGTGTTCAGTTTTACTTCTCCCCTGTCTCGTTAGCCTAATTTCTCCCAGCTGCGTCTCCCTCCTGTTGCCCATTCCCTGATTACTCCCCTGTGTATATAAGTCCTGTGTTTTCCTGTGTTGTACTTTTGCCATGCTGTGTGTTATGTTCCAGTATTCCAGCACCTCTGTTCAGTGTTTTTGTGGGTCTTATTTTGAGGAGTTTTTCCAGCAATAAAGCTGCGTTTTCAGTTTAAATCCTGTCTCCAAGAGTCCTGCATTTTGGGTCCACCACTTCTGCCTGCCTGCCACACAGCCAACCATGACACATGTACCGCTGTTACGTATTTAAAATACAAAATATATGTTTTTTTTTATTAACAATATTTTTATCATGTACAAGCAAAGTCCAACATTCTAAAGTCTCACAGCAGCCATTTCATATTGACTTAAATTCTGTTTAAATTGTTGAAATCATCACATCACACTGGCTTTAATACTAATCGTCATATCTACTTGATATCCAGTTATTTAACATTGGATGCTCGACATCTTTAACAGCACAAGAGAAGCTGTCTGAACAGTAAAATCTTAGTGTTTAGCATCTCATAATATGATGAGAACTTGAACTAAGCTTTTCAAAAGCTAAATGTGGCCTGAGAGAGGTACCTATTTCAATAGGAATTCTCCTTAGTGGCAATGGACTGAGTAAACTTGGAGAACACATCAGTAAGAATCAATACATTTTTATGACCATCAACAGAGGGTTCAAGGCATTAGAAATCAATTGCTAGAATCTGATTAGGCCTCGCAGCCATGAGGTGACCCATGGTTGTTTTAGGTCTGGAATAAACTGCCTTAGCCTGAGCACAGCGTTCACATTGCTGACAATGATCCTCAACCTCTAAACACACCTGGCTTATAACATCTCTTCCATATTAAGTCTTCAATTCTGTCTATTCCCTGGTGACTATGCCCATTATGCAAGTCACGCAAAACCTCATTCCTCAAGATCTGAATGAGCTAGGGATGCAAAACTTGGGACAAAGTGGGGATAATAGCTAGCAAACCCTAAGAATGACCTTAACACAGCAGCAGAGCTAGGGGTTTTGCCAATTAGACACAGCAGATATTTTGTCTGGTTCATTTGCTACCCCATCCTTGGAGATCGCATGCCCAAGGCACTTTACCTCTGTCTTCAAGGAGCAGCATTTTTCCAACTTAGTTTTCAAGTTTTGAATCTGCAAAGTCTCCAGAACCGCTGCTGAGTGCTGGATATGCTCATCTACTGTGGCAGAAAAGACAATTACATCATCCAGATACAACAATAAACATTCTGGGTGATTCTGGGAACAAAACATTTACTCCGTCAATCGCTGAAAGTGCTTGGTGCATTACAGAGACCAAATGGCATGCGGTGAAATTCAAATAACCCAAAAGGAGTACAGTTATCCGGCTCAGCAACAGGGACCTGATTGTAGCCACTAGACCAAGGTCAAAAACCAGCATCCATTGGACAATACATTCAAGGACTCCTCAACTCAGGGCAGGTGAAAAGCATCCTTCCTAGTCCTTGAATTCAACAGATGGTAATCCACACAAAGCCTCAGTTGCCATGGTAACACATTTTTCTGCTCCGAACTCCTCCAACAGACTGGTCAGGCCATCTGATTGGCTGACAATTTCAACTTGGCACAAAGTGCCAAGCTGACTGTGAGATGGCAAAACGGCCTCAGTTAATCCCACATTGGTGATGGGGATAAATACAGTTTGGGAATAAATGACCACTCTCACCAAAGGTGGAGAAGAAAGGAATCCATGAGGCAAACCTGTATCTAACGGTTCAAAAAGCGCACTTCCATTGTGGGCTAAAGGTGCTTTTCAACATGTGGTAGGTACAAAGGATGCAACTTCTTCTCCTACCTTTAACTCTCACTGGGCCACTAACCTGTGCTTCAGGCTGCAGCTGGGCCGTGTGCTAAAGCCTGCTGCCAAACATCTTCCCACACTAAAGGAAGGACAAAAAGAGTAGGGCTATGTTCCAAAAAGAGCTCCCTATAGCACTCACTGATCACATTCATGCCAAGAACTCCACATATTTCTGAGTTGGGGTTGGCCTCCAAAGGATCTATAAAAACTAACACGCCACGCTCGGGTATTTGCCAGCCTAACACCTGACAATCAAGTTCCAGGTAGCCTACATAGGGAATATCTAGCCCATTAGCTGCACTTAACCACAGCCAATCACATGATTTCAGTTTATGTGGACGCTAGTTCTTAAAATTTTGGCAAAAAAACTTTCTGTGATGGTAGTGACCATGGACCCAGTATCTAGTAAACATGAGACATCTACCCTTCCCATATTAATGTAGCCTTTGGACAGGATCCTGCCAATTGGGGTGGGGGTGGGGTGGCAGATATTTGAAAATTGCAACTGTTGGAGCCAGTTATGTCCCCATGTGATATGTGGCTCAGCATAACAGAGGGTGCTAGTTTTCTGACCACATGTGAAAGGTGCACTGACCAGATGAGCTCCTGCTCGGGGCCGTAGACTCAAACGCTACTACCCTCTCATTATCACAATCTTTAGCAAAAAACGGCCAGGTTTCTAACGCCATCTGCAAATAGCCTGCCTTCCTCTCTGCATAAACCTAGGTTTACTAGCTGTATGAGCAAGTCTAAATTCATGTATAAGCTGATCAATCTGGGTCTGCTGCTGTTTTAACATTTGCTTAACCTCTGACCCAACAGTATCCATTGGCACATTTACCTGTCCTGCATAGTGGATGCTGTACACTGATGGGACAGAATAACTCCTGAACCGGCCTTGTTCTGCTCCTACTCACCTTTCCCGCTCCCACCTAAGGTCTTCATCTCTGACAGTATGGAGGTCATAGTCTGGATGCTCACAAACAATCCTTTTAAGCTCATGGCTCAAATTTCCATCCCCAAACACAATATACAAACTGATCATGAAGCAGTCTAGCAGCATGAGGAATTCGTCTCTCTGGGGCAACCATACTGGCTAAGGAGAATCTCAAGAATGCAATCTGGATCTTCTCTTACTTGTTGGGACCTATATTTTATTTCTTCACTAGCATCACCAGTCAAATGATCATAGATATAATGGGCTATCAATAGAAGCAAGTCTACGGGTGAGCATAGGGGATTTTATTTCCTCCACCCAACTCTCGACACTAATTTCCCCTGTTCCACTACAGAGGGCAAGACCTCTCTCTGGGGATATAAACCAACCTCTTTCAAGGAAAGCCCTCCATAGGAGTAGAGTCATGAGGTCGACACGGACTAGAAATGCCTGGATGGGACTCCATGTGCTATAAACCCTACTAATAACTATGCCTACTGTGTTTGAATACAGGCTGCACTCCACCAGAAATTACCAGCTGCTGCATTGCAAGCGGTGGCGAAGTCCACTACAGGTTTCTCCACAGAAATAAAACAATGTTTTCTTCCTACAGGGGTACAAATAATTTTAAACTTCTACCAAACTCCACCAAAACTCAAGCGGAACATTTGATGTGACCTACCACTCCAATAGAAGACTATGGAACCCACATCAAGCTGTCGTAGAAAAGTAAAAAAGGCCAAATAGCACAGCTTAGACCAGGCATTCACACAGCTCTAAGTTCACACAAGAGATACGGACCATTTGATCCTTATACAACAATTGCAAGAGCTTGGTCTGCATAGCCGGCCATAAGTCTCACTTGTTTCTGGTGGGTGATGGACTCCGCCAGGGCTGCCCTTTGTCTCTGGTTCTGTTTATAATTTTGTTGGACAGAATTCTAGATGTAGCCAAATGGCATGGAGGCTTCAACTTGTGTGGTCTCAGAATCACAATCTCTGCTTTTTGCAAATAATGCAGTTCTATTGGCTTCATCAGGTGATGGTCTCTAGCCCACACTGGAATGGTTCCAAGCCGAGTGTGAAACGGGGATGAGAAACAGCACCTCCAAATCTGAGTCATGAGTTGGAGATTGGCAGGCGGATTGAGGCTGCAGCTGCAGTGATGCGGGCGCTGTACCGGTCTGTCGTAGTGAAGAGAGAGCTGAGTGTAAAAGTGAAGCTCTCAGTTTACTGGTTGAGCTACGTCCCAACCCTCACCTATGGTCACGAGCTTTTGGTAGTTCCAGGCATGTCCCACCGAGAGGAGGGACAAATATGACATGATGTTTGGATGTGATATTTAGAATCCACATATACCATAATGGTTTCCTAAATGTTGCCAATACAAACAAAGTAAGTCACATTTTAAGCACAGTTTTTTAAAAATAAAGCCTTAATGTCAATTCAAGCAATGGCAATGAGAAACAAAGTTTAAAATAGCACTATATTGCATTGTTATCTCTTTGACCTTTAGCTCAGTCTATTGACTGAGTGACATCCTATTTTACATCTTTACAGCCAAAGCAACCCAACTTTATTTATAAAGCACTTTAAAAACAGCAACCACTGACCAAAGTGAAGGATATGGCAATAAAAAAAATTAAATAAATGTAAATAAATAAAAACAAATGAATTTAAAATAAACAGAATTAAAATTAGAACACAAAATAAGAGCCTCAATACAATATACAATTAAACATGAGCATTTTTTTTAACTTTTAACAAATAAAGTTCCTTTATAAGGTGGTTTTATATATGTTAACAATACCCACTACACTTGTAAGGATCATAGTTTGTTTAAGTTATACTTTTCTATGCTTTTTGTCAATTTTCAACAAGTGACTCAATAGGTTAATTCAGGTTTTTGAGCTATCGTGTTTACAGGCAGAATGACACTCAATCAAAAACAAACCTGACGTGATATTCAGTTTCATGATGAGGTGAAACTGAATATCAAAAGATAACTACAGCAGCTTGAGTGGTGTGGAGGGAATAACTCACCGCTGCAGGGACAAGGAAAGATGTTTGTGTATACATTTTTCAATTTTGGGAAATATATGTGGGAACCCATATGCTGCAGTCTCACATGCATGATGCAGAATTTCAAAACACACAAAATATTTTTACAGCATCACAGGTCTAGAGACTTCAGCTGGGTCAGTTTAACTGTCACACTCCTAATACATGTAGTGTTTGATTTGGCATTGTCTTTTAGCCAAAGTCTGAATGTCAGCCAACGTTTGCTGCTGTCTTGTGACAAAAGGGTTAACTGCAGGTAGCTCTGCATGTTCGATTTGGCAGTTTTAAACCAGATGCAAGCTCGATGGTGATTTGTGTCTCTAGCTGGAAGTGAACCAGCAAACTTTCACTTTTCTCTATTTAAAGAACAGTTCATTTTGATTATTTAGTAATCACTGTGTGCAAATTGAGCCCCCAGCTGTCTCAGGAGGTGATGCTGGAGGAGGAGCGCGATGCAGTGTAGTGTATGAACAGAGGGAGGTCCTCCAGTATGTGGAAAAATACTAGTGGAGAACTGAAAGCACAAGAAAATCACAACTGAATGAGTCAGTTTAACCAAACTGCGTTTCACTATTACTCTGAAATTGAGTGCAAAGCACTATATATGGAAAGCTAACACAGGAAACACCTGACGTGCTAAAGCCTCTATAAAGATGTTTTACAGCATCTGGTGACCTTATAATGATCCTGCTGCTCAAGTTTACTTTTAACACATTAACCAGTGAAAAGGTCGTACAGCTTATCCATTTGTGGACTGAGTAAAGAGGAAATGTATACTGTCTAAGACAGTGTCAAGTGACCATCGAGAAAACAGTTGCATTCCTTCTCTTTTCTTTTTCTCTTGTTCCTCATTCTCACTCCAGCACTTACAGGGACACTCCTATGACTGATTTGTTTTTTGCAGAAGAAGTAGGCAAGGAATTACTTAGAATTCCTTTATTTATCTGTTTTATCTGACTTAATCCTGCAATACAATGGTATGGTAATAAAGTGTATGAATAATATTTGAAATTGGTCTTGTTTTAAGTAATCCCAGTCAGGCTACACTCCTATATTTTATTAAGAAGTGTGGTCATCAAAAAAACATTGGAGCACAGGTTTAATTTAACTCAACTTTTATAAAGACAGAAGTAGACACAAAAGTGAAAAACCTTGGACATTAATTGTAATGATAATGTACATGTCAAATTACATATATTTTCAAAAGTAGTCATATTACAAACCAAAAAAAAGATAACATAATGCACATGATTATGGTAAATACTGAAAACACATGAGAACCTTTGGATATTATAAAACATACTATGTGTAACAATAAAAGTAGACAAGGCATCATAGGGACGCCAGCTTATTAAAACGTAAAATTTATAACTGTAGCCTAAATAAAATAAAAAGTTGAAAAAAGAATTACTTACTAAATACTATATTTTATTAAAATATCCAATTAACTGGGTATATGTCATCTGACGGCAGATGTTTCATGTTGGTTGAGAATTTATTTTCGTTATCATTAACTTGCTCCAGAATGCTTCTAGCAAGTCTGTAAACTTGACAGAATTGCATCTGGGAACTTGTGAAGTCATTTATGAATCTCTAAATCAGGTGTGTCCAACTCCAGTCCTCGAGAGCTACTCTCCTGTAGCTTTTAGATGCATCCCTATTCCAATACAGTTGTCAAATGATTGGATTACCTCTTCAGCATGCCATCAAGTTTGGCAAAGGCCTGGTAACAAGCCATTCATTTGATTCAGGTGTGTCAGAACAAGGACGCATCTAAAAGCTGCAGGACAGTAGCTCTCGAGGACTGGAGTTGGACACCTCTTTCCCCCACCTGGAAGTTGTGTTTCTATGACCTCTTATCCTGTTGTCAACTCTCCAGTCTTGGAGTAACCAGTCTCTCTCTTCTGTAGTGTCTCTGCAATGGCTAAAAGTCTACAAGAGTAACTTGGTTGCATAACATAACCATAACCGGGCAAAACATCTCTGACTTGCAAACCTGCTAGTCAACAGTTTTGATTAAAACAGTAGATGATAGTTATAATAGGTTAAATAAGACTCCCAGTTTGATACTAAAAAGTAATAACTCCTAAAATGGCACATTTTTGGGAAACGGTTCAAATGTGTTATGTATTCAGTGGAAAATTCCAAGACTTAACTGAGATTTTGTAATGTGTGAAAGACTAGTGGTTTTAATTACACACTATTCAAAAAGCACTGGTTTTGAGGCTTCCTCGTATTTGGTGTGAGGCAGAGCCTGAGAGTGAGCGTCTCAAGATCAAGAGCTGCTAAGCCTTCCTAGTCACTTAGTTTCAATTCCTATAAGCGTATCCATTAATGCTGTCAAGAGCGCCCACAACACGTAAATACTCATCAAAAAAAAAAAAAAAAAAAAAGCCAACATCTCAACAAATACACTCAAATCCTGTACAGCCAGATGTCTTGTTATATTTTATCTTCTTTAGGTTGATGTGTTGTAAAGTTTCTAGGTGTCCACAGCCTGGTCATTGAGCCTGAATGTAAGAAAACTAGTGCATTAATTAAAATAATTCAATTAATGTGTGATTTATATCCACAGAACATACTCACTTAGGAGCAGTCTTGTTTCTCAAGTCCACAACATTATAGGGGTGATGGTCCTGCTCTTGTGGTTGAAATGGCTGAACAGTGGAGTAAATAGTCTCTGTTTTGTTCTTGGACAAGCAGATTTCACTGTAGTTAGGTTCCTCCTCTGGCAGCGGAGCTGAGAAGCTTTCATACTTGAAACCAAAGTGTAAGTGATGCAAAACAAAACAAACATTTCAAATTAAGTGGTGAAAAAGATGAGTGGTAGGATTAAATGTGGAAAAGACTGTCCCTATACAGAAGCAAGATTATTAAATGTATTTTCTTTACCGTGGAGTTCTCCATTATTTCATTTCCTGAACAATTGCTGCAAGGCCTCTTTTTTCTGGTCAGTGAAACAGATGAATATAGAAACAGGTGGGGCCAGGTTAGTGTGTGAACTTGAGATTGAATCTGGTTGATGTGAGAGACAAAACACTGATGTTCACCTGATCAAACAGAAGACAGTGAGAAGTATTAAAAGCAGCAGAGCTGCAGAAACTCCTGCAGCTGCTGGTGTCCATGTTCCTGTGATACTTTGGACAGTGAGAGTCTTTGGAGCAGAGCTGATATCTTTGTTGGTTTTCACAGCACAGGAGTAGCTTCCTGCATCCTCCCTGCTGACTGGGTCTAGGATCAGATGTTTGTTCTGGTTCTCTCTCGGGGTCAGAGGTCGACTGTTCAAGTACCAAATGTAGTTTGTGTTGTCAGTCAGAGGACAGCTGGTACTGCAGGTCAGTGTGACTCTCTGACCCTCTGTCACCACTGCAGAAGGGCTCATCTTCACTCTCAGCTCTGAAAGACGAACATTGGTCAAAAAAATCTCTTTTATAGCAAATCTCCTCTGTTGCTTATGCATTAAATGTGAATTGTGATTAACAACAAAATAGTAAATGGACTGGTTCTTATATAACACCTTTCTACTCTATTTTGAGCACTCAAAGTGCTTTACACAACTTGTGCATTCACCCATTTACACTTTTTTTCTACCATTTCTCAGTGCTTCATAACTAAAATCCACATATATTTATACTCCGATGGGTGCATTGGAGAGCAACATGGGTTTAGTATCTTGCCCAAGGATACTTGGCATGCAGACTAGAGCAGACTAGGACTGAACCAACAATCTTCCAGTTAGTAGGTGACCTGCTCTACGACCTGAGTTACAGCCACCCTGTAACATATGATGCATTACACTGTATTATTATTTTTTAACTAAAATGAAACCAAAATGCAGAAGCAGTGTGTTAGAAACTAGCAACATTTTATGATTATAGTATAGTAGCAGGTAGTAGCAGTAACATCTAAAATAATTGCACAGAAATAAAGCTGACTACTTCGCAGATTTCACCTATCGCGAGTTAGTGCCAGCTAAATCTAAGCTTTATCACTCCCACTTTCCCACACTGTCAAACTGTGCCATTACTGGTCTTGTCCAGTCACCTTCTCCTGGCCTTCTCCAGGCCAATCAGCATTCATGCTTCATACATTAAATTTCATTGCACATCTGTCATTCTCCTTTGCAAATGCCTTCGCACAACCCGCCTCCCCTGCATCTCTAACACTCAAGCACCCAAGCTCCATTCAAGCCACCTTCTTCACCTCTACAGAGTCTAGGCTCTGATACAAACTGAGCAGCATTATTCTGAAAGTTTTCACAATTTGTACATGCAGTTTTTTGCAGGTTAGTGAACCTCTGTCCATCTTTACATGTGAGAAACTCTACATGTTCTTTTTATTTCTTATTACAGACCTGTTATCAATGAAACTAATTAGCTGCAAAATTTCCTCCAATTAACTTTTCTCTTGCCCCATCCCAACATTTTTGAGAAACATTTCTGGCATTAAATTCATAAGAAAAAATATATTCTTATATGTTTGATTTGTTTTCTGTATTATATTGTGTGATTGTTACAAATCACTGCATTGTATTTTTATTTAGAATTAATTCAGATTTTATAATAAAGAATAATATAGCAGAAACATTTTTGCCTGTCTAAAATAGTTTCTTCTGTTTTCTTTCCTAACTGATCATACTAACATCAAAACATGCATGGGTGAAAAACATGAAGACGCTATACAGGAAATGCACAGTTTCTACCTCAGGGAGTGTTCAGAAATAAAATTAAGTCAGCATTAACATAGCATAAACATCTTATGAGTGGGTGAGAAGGTGGTTAGCACGCCTGGTTCAAATCCAGGCTTCAGTCTCTCTGCATGGAGTCTGCATGTTGCAGCTGTGTCTGTTTGTGCTCTACATGGGTTTGGCCAACTGATGAAATTAACCATAGGCATTATGTATTATGTCTTAATCAAGATATGTCAGAAGTACAATATTTGCCTTTTTTGCACTTAAAACACCACTGTAGTATGGGTAGTGCATATATAGTGCAAAATTCACAAATACACAACAGTGGCAGTAAAGATTAGATGTTTATAGTTTTACTGCTGTTTACATTCACTGCCACTATCTTGGATTGGCCCTTGCAACCTGAAAATGGATATGCAGAAGAAATGAATGGCTGGATCTTGAGAAATCTGATGATTGCATCATGCATTTGGTTGTATCTGTGTGATGACTTACATTACACATGTAAGACACAGTTGAATGATGGCTCTTCATATTCTTTTGTAACACAAAATGTACCTATTAAGAGCTAGTAGGTTTGAAAAATATGAAATTTTTACTCTTACTTACTGACACCTAAATAATTACCTGTGACAATCAGAGTAACTCCAGGAAAATCAGACTGTTTCACTTCTTCATTTTCTGCTGTGATGGTGAACCTGTATTCTGCTGAGTCATCTCTCTTCAGCTTCTTTAATCTGAGGATGTGTTGGTTCTTCATGCTGTCATCATACTCCACATGATCTGCATCCTCAGTCAGCTGTTCAGCTTCTCTCTTGACTTTATACCAACATTTAGACTGTATCTGCTCATAGTCAGGATGTGAGTATTTACAGGAGATGTTGACGGAAGATCCTTCCAGAGCACAGATTCTGCTGTGGACATAATTCAAACTCCAGCAGGAACCATTTACACCTGAAATATAGATGAGACAGAGAAGAGAGATATTTTAACTTAATTTGTCAAATCAGTTTATTTATATTATATATTTAAACACAACAGATGTTGTGGGTCGGCTAACAATTGACAATAAAGTACTACACAACAAGTAAAAAGCACTTTAAATTACTGTAATAATTAGTGATAAAAATACAAAAACAACTAAATAATTTATAAGAATAAAATAATAACATTAAAAATATATAAATCAGGGAATACATTCAGGAAAATGACAGACTGAGTTACTCTTGGCTGAGACTGAAAAAGCTAAGGAGAAGTCAGGAGATGAATACTGTTAGTATCATAGATGAGCAGATCTGAAGAGGGAGATGATTCCAGAGTTTTGGATCTGCAGCTGAGAATTGCGATGTGATCACCAACATTTACAAAATTATTCATCACTTATTAATGATCAAGAAACTGACCTAGTTTCAGTCATTGTGCAAATGTACAGTTTATAAGGTTGGGGGAAACTGCAGTGAGCTAAGACTCAAGAAGTCACAAAAATGAATGACGAAACGTTTCTCCCACTGAAAATGCTATGTCCAGATGAACAGAATGAACTTTTTTGGATTTACTAGTGTGATGATTAATAGACTTAGTATTAATTGCAAGAAGTGGTGGTAATACTTTGTAAGTGGAGAGACAATAAGTTTACTCACAGACGTCAGCAGAGCGCACATCCTCAAGACCTTTTACAGCACAAGACAAACTGTCTGTTTGAGAGCGGGGAACCTGAATCTGTTTTCCCTCCTTCAGTGTAGGCTTTCTGTTCTCATACCACACAAAGGAAATCAGAGGGTCAGTCAGAAAACAGCTGCTGTTACAGGTCAGTCTGATGTGATCTTTGTGTTCAGCAGGAGTCCTCTGGACATGAATTTCTGTTGGGAGATGATAAACACATTTTCCACCAGTTAATCTCTGTCATGTCAAATAAATTAACAAATTAAAAATTAAATTTCAAAATGCAGTTTGTCCAGAGCTTCACCTCTGGGATATGTGATGGAGCAGGACTCGTCCACTGATGTCTGCTGAGAAGAACACATTCTCCCTTTAGCATAGGTCACACTGAAGCAGGTCTGTGTGATGGAATCTGAGAAAAACCAACAACTTTCAGTAAATTCATTAGAGTCTGAACAGTAAAGTGTTTGTGTTTAACATCTCATAACACGATGAGGAGGTGTCCATCATGACTCACCCACAGAGACTTCAGGGGCTCTGAGATCCTCGTAGCCTTTGACAGCACAGGAGTATGTGACTGCTTCCTCACTGCTGAGCAGCTCTTGGTACCAGGGAGACCAGTCCTCATAGAGAAACTCTCTGTTCTTGTACCAGATGTAGGCTGCAGGCTTTTCAGTCAGAGGACAGCTGCTGCTGCACATCAGTGTTACTGTCTGTCCCTGTGTGGCAGGAATCACCTTTACCTGCAGCTCTGAGAAGTCACATGACCAACATGAATACACTGATCATTCATAAACTCATTCATTTGTCATACATTTGTAAAAAGCACTGTACCTGTAACTTGGAGATGAATTCCACTTTGTTGACACTTTGATGTGTCAGCAGTTTTAATGCAACAGTAAAAATTTGCATCTCTCTCTGTTAGATTATTGATTGTTAGAGTGAAATTACTCTCTGCTGACATGCTGTACTTTACATGTGTTTCATCTGCTGAGAACATTATCTTGGAGACAGTCCAGTGTCCAGTGTACCAGCTATTTCTTGCAGTGGGATGTTGATGTGAGCAGGGCAGATTCACTGATGAACCTTTCAAGGCACAGATGCTGTTTGGTTTTCCCTGACCACCTTTAACACAACATGATTCGAAAACATGGTGAACATTTATGCTAACTTTCTTTTCTGTGCTAATCTGTGATGACAGCATGTTACTGTGAAGGATCACAATCTGGTGCTTTGATACACTTGAGAGTTCAGAACAGCAGAACAAGTAAAAATCATGTTAACAGTAAATCTCTTAAGTGAGTTTGTTTAGGAAATTCACTTTAATTTAACTTCTTAGAAAAACTTGTAACTTTCTGCATCTTTTTTCTAGATCCCTGAAACATCATCACAGTCATCATGAGAAGGAGAAACAAATTATTCCTACCTGACAGACACAGAATGAATCCCAGAAACAAACATCCAGCTTCTGCCAACAACATGGCTGTTGTAGATTTTCACTTCTAATCAAAAAGTTGATTGTGTGAATATAATTTAGTCCTTGCTATGACTTCTGTTAATATCAAAAATTATAAAATATCAAAAATGTGAATAAATGTTCAAATTCATGAGCTGTCTAAGAGGAAAACCTGAATACAGAGCTGATTTCAGTGTCTGCAGACAAACACGTTTTAACACAATCAAAGTCACTTCCTCCTTTATGATTACATTTTTTTTCACAACAGAGCCCTCTAGTGAAGAATGGATGTTTGCAGCACCTATTGGACTCTTACTTTTGAACTAACCTACTTTTGAATTCAGTGTGTTTTAGTTATTGTCACACTTCTTGTCTTTGTTATTTTTAAAATTTACAAAGCATCCCAATTAAATATGCTACACGGCCACATTTTATTACATTACAACAAAGTTGTTACTATTGACAGAGTAAAAACAATGATGTGGCATTAGTGGTTATTGTGGTGCAGAAAAAGAAACTTACCAGAACCACTAACAGGTGGGATATTTTCATTTTTCAAAATATCATTTCATTTCATTGATCTGTAAATATACTTCAGTAAATGAGCAGTAAAGGTAGTCTATAGCTATATATATTAAATACATGTGTGTTTTTATATATTACTATATTACTCACCTTTGTAAAGTCTAAATAAAAAAAAATCAGACCATTCAGATTTACTGATAAAGATGCAGTGACTGGCCTATATTAGTATACAGAAATAGAAAAAACAGCAGCCTCGAGCAAGCCAGGATATTAGTTTACAGAGGCTGTTAAAATTATACGTCTAACGTTAAAATTTCATCCTAATGGCACTGACATTCATAGGGTTAATTTTTGAGACAAAATATCATGAGGTAGTCATGATTTTGCAAATATTCCACCTTGTAGTGCAGTTTGCACAAATTGTTTTAAAAATGCACTCACCCTACAAACATTACTGATGAGTCAAGATCTGCACAAATTGACAGAAACACTGAAGCAGCTACACATTTTATTCTTATTGTCATGTATGTCCTATTTGTCAGGTGACAGAAGAACCAACACAAAGCTCAGAGAGTAATGGTGATACATGATCACAGGTGAAATTGGATGATGACTTGCTGGTTCATGACTGTATTTGAAGCACATGTGTGACTGCTTGTATTTGGAATGTCTCACTGTTATTTATCAGGTGACAGAGGCAGCTCTGCCATGTTGTAGCTCGGACAGAGGTGAAGAGGCGAGGTCACAGGTGACTGACTGATGATTTGGTGCTATAGATTAACTAGTATTTATTATCATGACAATTGTTAGGCTGCTGATGTAAATTGATTCATTAGTGTACATTTGACAAAGAATCTGAATTGACATGTCTCACTTTTTATATGGCACGAATCAATGTGTTATTTTATCAGGTGGCAATATGTCCTAGTGCGCATGATCTGATATCGTCGTGTTGGTGTTGTTCCCAGATCATCATTCTAAATGTTGTTCCAGGATCAACATTGCAAGTGACCAATCAGAATGTTGTGACGTCATACTTTTGCGACTTCGGGAAAAACCGCCGTAAAACAAAAAACTGCACTTAAGCTGCGAGAAACCGCCTCTGTCCACCGATCAACGGACCCTAACCCTAACCCTTTAATAAACGGTAAGCAGAATTGATATTGTCCTTGCAACATTGGAATTTCATAAATGCACGAATGACTTGGTGCGCAAAAGAATAACGTCACAACAATGTGATTGGTCACTTGCAATGTTGAACCTGGAACAACATTTTCATGATGATCTGGGAACAACACCAACACGACGATATCAGATCATCCGTCCTAGTGCAGTCAGAGGGGAAGAGCCAGGGCCAAATGTGAGGCACATCAAGCAAATAATAATAATTTTAATCTGAGGATAAAATGCATGTACTGAGGCTGAAAGAAGCTTCAGTGCTCTCAGAAGACTAAAAACATGGCTAAGGTCAACAATGACTCAAATGAGATTAAACAATGTTGCTGTATGCCATGTCCACCAGGACAGACTGGACAGTATAGATGGAAAACCAATATACCAGCAGTTTATCTCAGTTAACGAGAGGAGAAGGCATGTGTTTGGCTCCTTCACATAGTGGACATTGAGTTGTTGTGTGGGGCACCAGTAGTCCATGTCTGTTGCTGTAACAGTAGTTCATGTTTAGAATAAAACATCCCAGCTCACTGATTTGATCGGGGCAATAGTGCCTAAAATGTTGCATAATTTTGCTGAGAGATCTTTTACTTTGTGGTAATCTTAGAAGAGTCCACCAGGTCATTCAGTGTTCCCTTAGTGCTAATGTATCAGAGATGTTGGTGTACTATAACTGAAGTAATGTTGTTAAGTCCTTAAAGTCATATTCTTTTATTGTCATCACTCTATTTTTATTTTTGTATGATACCTGATTTATATGGAATATGGCTGAAATAAACTAAAGTCTAAAATACTTAGTCAGTCATTTGTTTAATAGTAATTTAACATTATATAATTCACATATAAAACTATGAATTGTAATTTTAAATGTTTTAAAAGCATGTAGAATAGCACATGTAGGCAAGTATATGTCTCCTTTTGTTTTATCAAGAAGCAAAGACAAAAAGGGGGCAAAAAAAAAAGAAGAAACAGGGCAGGGTTTGAATCATCCGTCCCCACCAATGCCAAAACCAAATCTACGCCCTTGATCTGAATGGTAGCATACAGTGTGAGCCTCTAAAAGCTGTGTGTACTGTTCAGTAATATTTGTACCCTTTTTTGCTGTGTTTTTATTCACATTTTTTGGGAAACAAAATTTGCACTAATTTTATCTCTAATATCTTAAGCGTTTCTCTGAATTTCAATTTTCTATCACTGCTAAGATAGAGCTGTTTTCACCTTTACCTTCAGCTCTGAGAGGATATGCATTCATTTCGTATTTCACATATCCTGCATCGGTGTGATAATCATAAAACAATTATTGTTTACAAGCATCATACTGAAACAATGAGTTTAACTCTCCTGTCCCAGGAGTGTTCTTGGTTGTTTCTATACTTGTTGCAGCAGTAAATGTTTGCATCACTTTCTCTCACATCCTTGATCACCTGTGTGGGGAAGCCATCAGACATGCACGCGACTCTGGTTTCATCTGTAGTTTGCTTTATCTGACCTTTTAATCCATAGATGTTTTTTGCGTGTCCATTCACCCCTTTACCAGAAACTTTCATTACCAGACATCAAAGTTTTTAAATGAAACAAAGAACTGAACCTTACAGAACATGTATGCTTTCCTGCTTACATGTTCTGAAAACCTCTGAAAGCATGGCTCTCCTCAACCTTCAGCTTTTATTCAGAAACATTGATGGTACAGCTGTTTTTGTATGCCTGATCACTGTCATGACAACAAGCTAGGTTGTTGTTTTGTAGGTGATGACAGATGGCATTAAGTTATTATATAAAAATGTCCTTTTGTTGTGGTCCTGGGTCATTTTGACCCAGCGTTCTTAGTTTTCTTGTGTTTTTGTATTTTGTTCTCTATTTATTCTATGGTTCCTAGGTTGTTCAGTTTAGTTTATTAGAATTCCCCTCATGTCTTTACCCCGTGTCCTCTTCCATGTATCTGAGTTCCCATGCCTCGTTTCTCTTCTCTTGTGTTTTAGTCCATGTTTTCCCCAGCCCGTTATGTCTGTGCTCTCCCCGTGTTCTTTCTTCCCCTCCTGTCTGCTCCTCTGTGTACTTCCTGTTTTACTTTGACAGTCTCCCGTCAGTATGCGTCATGTTGTGTTTGCTCCTGCCCTGTCTCGTTATGATTATCTGTGTCAGCTGTGTTCCCCGTGTGCTCCCGCTTCCCTCGTTAACCCTCTGTGTATTTATGTCCGCGTCTCCCTCAGTTCTGTGTCGCGTTCTCCCTCATGACTGTGTGCCCCTCCGTGTGTCTCCTCGTGAGCCAGTTCCTTTAGCATTTCCCAGTTTAGTTTCTTATTATTTTGTATCACCTTTAACTTCTGTCAGCAATAAAGCTGTATTTTGAGTTCAGTCCTGTTTCCCGTGAGTTTGCGTTTGGGTCCAATTCCTGCCTGCACACAGCCTAATCATGACACCTTTCTTCTTTAGAAGGAATTCATCTTCTTAAAAGAAGAAGACATAGCGTGACAAGAAAGGAACTGTGGTACTGCATGAAGAGGACAGGAGTGGGACAGAGGAGGCTGAGGCTGCTGAAGGACATGTATCAGAACAGTAAAACAGAGGTGAGGTGTGGGGTTGGGGTGAGAGATGGATTCACACACACACACACACACACACACACACACACACACACACACACACACTGTAAGACTCGGCCCTCATCTCTCCTCCACTCGCACACTGAGCACCGGCTCCCCACAGGGCTGTGTGCTGAGCCCCCTCCTGTATTCTCTCTACACCCACGACTGCAGTTCGACCCACAACAACAATCTCATCATCAAGTTTGCGGATGACACCACAGTAGACAGACTCATCTCAAAGGGAGATGAGGCAGAGTACAGAGAGGAAGTCCTGAAGTTGGCAGCATGGTGTTCAGAGAACAACCTGCCAGTGAACACTAAGAAAACCAAAGAGCTCATTGT
The DNA here is from genome assembly GCF_013358895.1 of Oreochromis aureus. Taxonomy (NCBI): domain Eukaryota; kingdom Metazoa; phylum Chordata; class Actinopteri; order Cichliformes; family Cichlidae; genus Oreochromis; species Oreochromis aureus. The sequence continues at coordinate 10,510,311 of NC_052947.1, forward strand.
TGACTTCAGGAGGCACAGCACTGACTTAGCCCCCCTTTACATCAACGGGGAGTGTGTGGAGAGGGTCCACTCCTTCCGGTTCCTTGGCGTCCTCATCTCTGCTGACATCTCCTGGACAGACAACATCTCAGCGGTTGTCAAGAACGCCCAACAGCGCCTGCACTTCCTGAGGGTCCTCAGGAAGTACAAGCTGAACTCCAACCTGCTGCTGACCTTCTACTGCTCATCCATTGAGAGCCTGCTAACTTACTGCATCACGATATGGTACGGCAGCTGCACTAGGGCGGACAGAGCGAGGCTTCAGAGTGTAGTCGTGACAACACAAAAGATCATCGGCTGCCCTCTCCCCTCCCTGATGGACATTTACAGGGAGTGCAGAATTATTAGGCAAATGAGTATTTTGTCCACATCATCCTCTTCATGCATGTTGTCTTACTCCAAGCTGTATAGGCTCGAAAGCCTACTACCAATTAAGCATATTAGGTGATGTGCATCTCTGTAATGAGAAGGGGTGTGGTCTAATGACATCAACACCCTATATCAGGTGTGCATAATTATTAGGCAACTTCCTTTCCTTTGGCAAAATGGGTCAAAAGAAGGACTTGACAGGCTCAGAAAAGTCAAAAATAGTGAGATATCTTGCAGAGGGATGCAGCAGTCTTAAAACTGCAAAGCTTCTGAAGCGTGATCATCGAACAATCAAGCGTTCATTCAAAATAGTCAACAGGGTCGCGAGAAGCGTGTGGAAAAACCAAGGCGCAAAATAACTGCCCATGAACTGAGAAAAGTCAAGCGTGCAGCGGCCAAGATGCCACTTGCCACCAGTTTGGCCATATTTCAGAGCTGCAACATCACTGGAGTGCCCAAAAGCACAAGGTGTGCAATACTCAGAGACATGGCCAAGGTAAGAAAGGCTGAAAGACGACCACCACTGAACAAGACACACAAGCTGAAACGTCAAGACTGGGCCAAGAAATATCTCAAGACTGATTTTTCTAAGGTTTTATGGACTGATGAAATGAGAGTGAGTCTTGATGGGCCAGATGGATGGGCCCGTGGCTGGATTGGTAAAGGGCAGAGAGCTCCAGTCCGACTCAGACGCCAGCAAGGTGGAGGTGGAGTACTGGTTTGGGCTGGTATCATCAAAGATGAGCTTGTGGGGCCTTTTCGGGTTGAGGATGGAGTCAAGCTCAACTCCCAGTCCTACTGCCAGTTTCTGGAAGACACCTTCTTCAAGCAGTGGTACAGGAAGAAGTCTGCATCCTTCAAGAAAAACATGATTTTCATGCAGGACAATGCTCCATCACACGCGTCCAAGTACTCCACAGCGTGGCTGGCAAGAAAGGGTATAAAAGAAGAAAAACTAATGACATGGCCTCCTTGTTCACCTGATCTGAACCCCATTGAGAACCTGTGGTCCATCATCAAATGTGAGATTTACAAGGAGGAAAAACAGTACACCTCTCTGAACAGTGTCTGGGAGGCTGTGGTTGCTGCTGCACGCAATGTTGATGGTGAACAGATCAAAACACTGACAGGATCCATGGATGGCAGGCTTTTGAGTGTCCTTGCAAAGAAAGGTGGCTATATTGGTCGCTGATTTGTTTTTGTTTTGTTTTTGAATGTCAGAAATGTATATTTGTGAATGTGGAGATGTTATATTGGTTTCACTGGTAAAAATAAATAATTGAAATGGGTATATATTTGTTTTTGTTAAGTTGCCTAATAATTATGCACAGTAATAGTCACCTGCACACACAGATATCCCCTAAAATAGCTAAAACTAAAACAAACTAAAAACTACTTCCAAAAACATTCAGCTTTGATATTGATGAGTTTTTTGGGTTCATTGAGAACATGGTTGTTGTTCAGTAATAAAATTATTCCTCAAAAATACAACTTGCCTAATAATTCTGCACTCCCTGTATTCCTCCCGTTGCCTCAGCAGAGCAGCAAACATCATCAAGGACAGCTCCCACCCTGGTTTCAACATGCTCAGCCTTCATGTTGAAGGCGCTACAGAACCTGAACTCACACATGCACCGATACCCCCCGCCTAATTTTTCCCTCTATGATTCACCACTGTCCAATACCAAATTCTATGTCCAATAACCTAACTGTATATACTAGATGGACCGATCCGATGTTACGTATCGGTATTGCTCCGATACTGACCTAAATTACTGGATCGGATATCGGGGAGAAAAAAAAAATGTAATCCGATCCATTAAATGTCACAAAAGCACCTCACAAAACTTGCGACATAGCGTAACCCAGCTCATAACCTTAGCACGTCGGAGGAGTATGCGTCACGTAATAGAGCGGCTGTGGCGTGCGAGACCTGTCGGTGGTCTGGTTGAGTATTTGGAGCCTCGCTACGTGCTTCCAAACTGGCATTTAATGTCCGAGAAAGGTATCCCAGGAGTTGCTGGGAGTTGGCAACCCTATTAGTTAGGTTGGTTAATATTTCCACTAAGTACTCTTTAAAATACCAGAATAGGAAGGATGGAGTAGGTTTAAGTTTATTAGATTGATCAGTGTTGCTGAACTATGAAATATTTTGGGTGCAGTGTATTTTTCGCATACAGGTATAACAGAATAGCTTTAGTTTAGTTTAGTTTTTTTAAACTTGAGTATGAACTTAGACAAAATGCAGCAAGATATTTAAAAAAAACATTATACTGATTATAAAATACGCTATATCGGATTTATATCGGTATTGGCAGATATCCAAATTTATGATATTGGTAACGGTATCGGACATAAAAAAGTGGTATTGTGCCATCTCTACTATATACATAACACTATTTATTACATATTACTTTTTAAAACTGGTTTGTATATTTGTACATTTTATATCTTTTTCCCTCTGTTAATACTGTCCATATGTATATAGTGCTGCAGAACTGCAGCATGAAGAAGTCATGTGCTGAATTGATTAAAGAGCACTGTTCCTTGATGAGGACTGGTTTATTACCGGCCGCTGCTACATTTTTGCGACAAGTAACCCTGCGTGTTGGTTTTTTTTTTGTTTTTTTTTCTGCCTAGTTTTTTTGCTGAGTCATCATGGCTGCAAACGTCCATCCACTGCCGATGTTTTTGCCTTGCCTTGCTACAGTAAGGATGGGTGATACAAACTTAGCCGAAATAATAAAAACAAAGAATATTGATTGCAAATGTGATTTTTTTAAAAAGTCATGGAGGTTGGGCCTCAATACTGAACTATTGAAAGGCTTTGTCTTACCTGTGTGAATGCAGTCAAGTGTTATGCATTTAACATTTTGTTATCTTGATCTTAGAAAATCTGAGAGGTCAAGTTTAGCAAAGACTGCAAGCTCCTTATTCAGAACAAGATGTCACAGGAAATGGTTATTTTCATGAGAAACACAGAGATATGATTGTGGGAACAGGATGGGATAAAAACAGGGACCAGAACTAAAGATGTAGGAACTTGATAAGACAGCGAAACCAGACAGACATGGAGACAGAACACAGTGAGACAAGACAGACACAGGGACACAACCGGGTGGACAGAAGCTAAACAAACACAGAGACACTGATGACAGTACAGAGATGAGACTTGGACAGCCTGGACATGAAAATGGAACTAACAAAATCAAACAAGAACCAAGAACTAGAATATATAAATAACAGAACTCCGAGTCACTCAAGAACTCAGCTGGCAATATCATCAAGGACCATTCTCACCCCAGCAATCAAGTGTTTGAATTATTACCATCAGGCCGACGGTACAGGTAACATAAAACCAAGACAAACAGATTCAGGGATAGCTTCTTTCCCAGAGCCATCACCATAGTAAATAAGCACAAAAACAAATGAAACTGCTTAGCTACTCCATACTGTCACCGTCAATTATTATGCTGCTATTCTTACTGTCATTATATTAATGCTGCTATCCTGTATATATTGTGCTATCCTGTATATATTGTACTTACTATTGTTTGTTTTAATGTACCTTTTATATTTTACAATTATATTTATTATTGTATTTTTGCACCAAGGGAGTGGCACTCCAATTTCGTTGTACCCTGTACAATGACAATAAAGGCTATTCTATTCTATTCTATTCTATTCTATTCTATTCTTCTGAACTGGAGCATATGTATCTCATAATTCCAGAGAAATACAATCACAGACACAGGACCATGACTGTTACATATAATACAGATATTATTAGTGTAGTGATTATAGTGACATATGGATTTACTTTTTTTTGTCTGCACTTAAAAATTTCATATTTGAAGGGTGACCATATTTGAAATGACCATGAATGGAAAGGTGTTTTTCATGTAGGTATTAAAATGGAGCAAAGTTATATTTTTATTTTTTTGTATGTCTTGATTTATTTTTTACATTATTTTGTTTTTTTAATCAAATTTAAACAAAATCCAGAAAGGAGGCATAAGAAAGTTCACCACCACCAGTTTTTTCATGACTGCTTCCTCATCTATAAAATGGCCATCCATAACTCATAACCTAATTTCAAGTCAACTTTTGAGTTTTTTTTACATTTTGAGTTAGTAAGTTGAAAATTCTTGCTAGCTCTGCCCATGGACATCATTTCATTGTTACCCAGAATGTGATGGCACAGATCCACGTGCACTCAAAAAGTTACAGCCTCAGTGAGTTACCAATGTATTGCAAACATGAAGAAAGGTGCCGTCACATTCTTCAGCTCTGAATGTCTCCAGTGAAAAAAATTAATTACTGCACAAAAGTTCAATGTGTGGACAGCTGATGCATTAACTCAAACTTTCAAGATATTTTCTTGGAACTTTGACTATCCCGCAGTCGTATGGGTGTTATAGATGGTATTTTTCTTTCAGTATGAAAAAAACTTCCATAGTTCTGTGTTCTTATTTTGAGTGGGAGTAATGATCTTGACCTGCAGCTCTGTAGAGATATATAATCTAAATAATGAAATTGCATGGATTTTTCATGACATATTAAGTTAATGATATAGTGTTAGAGCTACTGTACCCGCAGCAGTTTTGCTGGCAGTTGTCTGATATGTCTGTAGAATAAATATAAAAAATAAATAGCAGTTTTACAGGAAAGGTTTAAAACAGAACACAAAGTGTTTACTGTGAGTGTGTCTGCTGACAAACTGCAGACAGATTTAACAGCACTAAAATCACTTCCTTCTTCATGATTTCTAATGGTTCCTGTTGTTTGACTCTTTGTTGCAGTCTTGAATTCTTAGTTCACAATTTAAAGTTTGAGTTGCTGTTTAGAGTCTTTGCTTTCTGTTTATCTCTGTTCTAAGAATGACTTCCCTGTGATTTACAGTACAGTATGTTGGTTTCAGTATGAGTAGCTGTAGTCATCTCTCCCCCCACTCTGTGTTTCCATTTGTGGCTGCCCTGTGTCTTGTTCTGTGTTTCTGCACCCAACCCCTTTACTTCCTTCAGTGAGTGTCTCTCAGTATTCAGAGATCTAGCGAAAATCTTCAGCAAAGATCTCGCTCTTTCATTCCCGCGATGTCACCCATATAATAATAATAATAATAATAATAATAATGGATTGGATTTATATAGCGCTTTTCAAGGCACCCAAAGCGCTTTACAATGCCATTATTCATTCACGCTCACATTCATACACTGGTGGAGGCAAGCTACGGTTGTAGCCACAGCTGCCCTGGGGCAGACTGACAGAAGCGAGGCTGCCATATCGCACCATCGGCCCCTCTGGCCAACACCAGTAGGCGGTAGGGTAAAGTATCTTGCCCAAGGACACAACGACCAGGACAGAAAGGCCGGGGATCGAACCGGCGACCTTCCGGTTACAGGTGCGCTTCCCAACCCCCTGAGATTTACTCCCAGGTGCTCCACTTCCCACTTCCCTTCTCCACAGACTCTCTAAAGAGATACTATGGAGAAATACAACAGGGAATCCCTCATTGCTGGAGTAATCCCTCCCTCCATGTTTCCAGAGAATCAGAGAAGCCAATGAATGGAAAACAGCTTTCAATAACCACCTCGGTGGTCAATCACTGCTCAATGACCACCTCGATCATGTAGAATATTTGGTCATGGCTTTGGTTCTAACTAATGCACCCAATGTGTTCCAGACCCTGGTAAACGACATCCTCAGAGATTACATAAACCACTTTGTCTTTGTCTACCTGAATGACATTTTCATCTTTTCTAGGTCTGCAGAAACTCCTGCAGCTGCTGGTGTCCATGTTCCTGTGATACTTTGGACAGTGAGAGTCTTTGGAGCAGAGCTGATATCTTTGTTGGTTTTCACAGTACAGGAGTAGCTTCCTGCATCCTCCCTGCTGACTGGGTCTAGGATCAGATGTTTGTTCTGGTTCTCTCTCGGGGTCAGAGGTCGACTGTTCAAGTACCAAATGTAGTTTGTGTTGTCAGTCAGAGGACAGCTGGTACTGCAGGTCAGTGTGACTCTCTGAACCTCTGTCACCACTGCAGAAGGACTCATCTTCACTCTCAGCTCTGACAGTAAAAATTCAGGGTGTGTGTTATTTTGTTTTTGTGCAAATGTATATTTGTACTCCACTACAGTTTTTTTTTTATTTTTTTTTTTTTTACTTTTAACCATTTTTCTTTTCTTTTAAATGAAAATATGAGAATATTTTGAAATGAGACCTTTATGGTTTAGGAATGGGTCAATTTGACCTGGCAGTCAAAGTGGAGGTTAAAGGGGTCAGTGACCTCATTTGTAAGTGCAAGAATGCATGTGTTGTTATGACTTTTGACAGGAACCTTTTCTGTTCCTGTGGGTAAACTCCACCCAAATTCAATAAAGTTTGCCCATGGGAACAGAAAAGGTTCCTGTGGGTTCCCACACTGACTGGGCACTTAGTATGGAAGTAGCAAAATGATAAAATAAATATTGTCTGCAAGGGGGTCGTACCAACATTACACTCTGCAGCTACATACATGTCAGAGCTTTACAAAATGAGCAGCAAATAAATAGATGACATCCGGGGAGGCTCTGGAACTCATCTTTGATCATGACAGTGAAATAGAGGAGGATGTGTCTAAAGATGAAGACCATGTTGATGTCAATTCCGAGTCTGATGATTGTGATTATGAGCCAAATGAGGAAGCTGCTATTCATATTCCTCCAAGAAAGGCATTTGCATCCAAAAATGGTGAAATTCAGTGGTCTTCATCCCCAAATATGACTGAGGCAAAACTGTCTGCAGAAAACATAATAACGACAGTGCCAGGGCCCACTACGATGGCAGTGACTTGTGTGACAGACATCAAGTCAGGTTTTGAGCTTGTCATGCCCAAATCAACACAGAAAATCATTCTGGAAAAAACAAATTAGAAGGAAGGCATGTTTTCAGGGAGAAGTAGAAAGAGCTGGATAAAATGCATTTACATGTATATTTGGGAGTCCTCATCCTGGCTGGTGTCTATAAATCAAAGAATGAATCAACAGCCACTCTGTGGGATGCAGCTACAGGCAGGGCTATATTTCATGCCACATTGTCTGTGAAGACTTTTCACATTTTCTCCAGAGTAATCTGATTTGATAATCGAGAGACAAGGACTGTCAGATGGGAGAGAGAGCTTTGAGGACACTGTGGAACAAGTGGGTAAAGAAACTTCCTCTACTCTATAACCCAGGCCCAAATGTCACAGTGGATGAAAGGCCAGTGGCATTCAGAGGTTGCTGCCCATTTAGGTAATATATGCCTTCCAAACCAGCCAAATATGGAATAAAAATCTGGGCAGCATGTGCAAACACCAGCTGTGCACTGAATATGCAGGTTTACACTGGAAAGCCACTTGGAGGAGCCCCAGAGAAGAATCAGGGGACAAGGTCTCAGGGGGCAAAACATTTTTTTCACAAGCTACAACTTAGAAGCTTCTGAAGTGAAAGCTCATTATGGTTGGAACAGCCCAAAAGAACAGGGCTGAACTCCCTGCTGAGCTGCTTGTATCCAAGAACAAGACCCCTCAGTCTTCCATATTTGCCTTCACAGACACTACAGCCCTGGTGTATTATTGCCCCAAAAAGGGGAAAAGTCTTGTGCTCATGAGCACTTTGCACAAAAAAGGTGAAATCAGCACATGAGAGGACCAGAAACCAACTATGATCCTAAACTACAAAGGGCGGTTGGACAACTTAGACAAAGTCACAGGGTCCTACAGCACCAAGCGAATGACTGCATGCTGGCCACTGGTCATCTTTTACAACTTGATCGAACAATGCATTTGTCATTTGGATGGAGATCTTTCCTGAGTGGAACATGTCAAAGCTGTAGAAGAGGTGCATCTTCCTTGAGGAGCTGGGGAAAATGCTTGTAGGACTGCATATACAACGGAGGCAGCACATGCCAAGGACCCCAGCTGCTAGAGCTACAGTGAGGTAGATCAAAAACAGTGGTCATATTGACCCAGGAACATCATCGGTGTTCCTGAGAAACGAACATACCCACATAGCAAGCAGGTCTGGCCCGGATCTGGTATCAAGCCAGCTCTGCCGGCTGACTTCTGGCATGGTAAGACCTATGTCATCAGGATATGGGCCAGGCCTGGCATAGATGGCACTTTTTATGTGATGGCATGCCCTATCTGGCCCGATTGTGGTTTGGTGTATGTGGCCCAGGCTCACAGAAAACAGGTCTGGCCCGGATCCGGCATCAAGCTGGCACTTCTGACTGACTGGTGTCATGGCAGAGTGTATGCCAACCAGATATGGGCCAGGTCTGGCAATGATGGCGCTATTTATGTTCCTATTTTCCTATTTTAGTTAGAAGACCCAAATGCCATGTTTCAATACCATACTGCTATGGTAGCCAACGTTTCAAATGCAGGGTTGACAGGTTTGTGAGTGTACACTTTATCCAAAACCTAGTGAGGGTTTACCACTGTGTGGCTGTAGCTCAGCAGGTAGAGCAGGTCAACTACTGATTGGAAGGTTAGTGGTTCGATCCGGCTCCTCCAGTCTGCATGTCAAGAGTGTGAATGTGTATGAATGTAGTTAGGAAGAATCAGTTTAGAGAGAAAGTGTGTGAATGTGACATGTTGTATAGAGCACGTTGAGTAATCCGGGATAGTGAAAAGGGCTATATAAGAATCAATCCATTCACTGTCTGAACAGAGTTTCTTCATGTTACTTTTGCACTATTATGTTCCAGCACATGTTGTTATTACATGGCTTGATTAAGTTACACATTAGGCTGACATCTGGGGCCTGAGCTGAAATTGTTCTGGGCCACCAAAGGCCGTCATTCTTTGCGGTACGGTATGTCGGCCATGTGTAAGCACATCGTGTGGGCCAGATCCGATTCATACCAATTTTGCTATGTGGGTAACAGGAGGGTTAATAGAAACTTGCATTAGTAAACTGATTCATAATTTTATCACAGGTATCTTTGTTTTTCTTCTGTTCTTAGAATTTATTTAAGGTTATTGCTATCTTTTTTTATAAATATAGAAGATGAAAAAGAGAAACGTGTTGAAAATCTGTCAGCAACATGGTGGTTGGAGTCCAGTACGCAAGCATGAAGTTGACATTAAATATTCAAGAGACACGATTAACTCACAGGTCATAATTGACGGAAAAACAGAAGGACTGACATGACTGTTTTATGTTTAGCAGGCATAGAAAGCACTGGATGTCTGGGGTCTGGGTCTCCTCCATGCCTGCTTCATGTCCTGGGGGCATATGGCTCCCTACACCTACTATTAGACATTTAGATGGAGAAATCTTATGAACACAAGAGCTCTTACACACAGAGGTGTACAAACAGGTACTCACAGATGCACAGTATCTTGATCGACTGCTGCCTCTAAACACATAATGCATTATTAGTACTGTATGCTGCTCAGTAACATTTAATATTTATTATTTACGGTTACTTTTGCATATGTTGGTTGTTGCTGTGGTTTCCCTGCTGTTGTTTTTTTGCTCATTTTTTTCAGCAGGTGTTGAAGCAGATTTTCAGTGTCTTTTCTCTCTCTATCTCTCCTCTCCTTCTGTTAACTGTCTTCCAAACTTCTCTTTCCTTTTTCTTTCTCTTTCCTCTCCCTCTGTCCTATCTGTTCTGATTGTCATAACTCATAATAAAAAAAATCCTCTATTTTATCTATCTGTCTATAAAAACTATTACTATCAAGTGGACCTGGACAGCAAAAGCGGAAATCATCCACTTGGGAACATAAATCTGTTGGGCTTTTTCTTGGGCTTCAGACAGTAATTCTGATTGCTGGACAGGACAGGCAAGGAAAAAAAGAAAAGAAAGTAAACATGAACGTCCTTCCTCTGTGGTTCTTTTGTTGTCTGCAGGAAGAACAATGGGGTTTAGTTGTCTTGTGCTGAATATTTTAGATGTTCAGGTAACTTTCAGTTTTCAATAACTGTTCTAAGTGTTGATATTATTCCTCTACATTTATGTATATATGCTGTATTTATGTATTCATCATAACTCTCCTGCTCAAACCTGATGGAGTGCAATAAAAAATGGCACAAGAGTTAAAATGCTCATACAAACATTTTTACAAGGCATGTTTACAGCCTGTTAGAATAATAACAATAACAATAATATTAATAATAATAGTGACCATTTTGAAAACATCACCATTATTAAGCACCAGTCTAGCTTGTTCTGCTCTTTAGCAGTTTGTGGTCCACCATTATCACAGCACATGATCTCAGCAGCAGTCTTTGCAGATGGGCATTTGGTTAGCGCTTGCAGGTTATGTTTTCAGTCATATTTTCCACTGAACCCTGTTATTATCTTTGAGTTAGCACGCAAAAAGACCACAGTTCTCTCTGCTAGAAACTGATTGCAATCGCAGCAATGCACATGCAAGTGTGGGTGCTGGGTGAGGAGTTTACAAGTGAAAAGCTTTTCATCTCTGCTTGTCGACACAAATAAATTAATTTCTAAATCGGTTAATTGTCTTTATACTGTGACACTGATATCTGTATTTGTAATTGTCATACTTTGTAAATCCAAATTTTCAACAAGGTTTACATATATACACAAAAACACATCATAAGTTTATACATATATAAAAGTGACAAAGGGAGGCGCTAAGTGGCAAAATTCACTAGTAATATAATGATATAAGAACAAGCCGTCAATGAAATAAAAATTACTAACAGCAATGAAATGGTTAAATGTACAGTTCTGAAAAAGACATAAAAAAGTTTCCAGTCCAATCTCTTCTTGTTCTACAACAACAGTCAAGCCCGGATGCCACCAATCTTGAGCGTGGGGCTTTTCCAGTTTTCCATCAGATTATTCACCAGTCTGTTATTCTGAAAATATGCTGTCTGATAGAATATTACAAAATTGTCTACGAACAAACTAAAACATTTAAAATTTAAAACGCTTCACATTAAAAATAGAAGATCTAAAATAAGCAAAAGTAAAACTGTACAGACATGTTTAAAATACTTCTAGGAATAAAAACAAGCAAAACAAATTGGACTTAAATATTCTGCACTGTGACAAATTCAAGGCTATAATGCAGTGACACTCCCACATTTCAGTGTCTTCTGCTATAACAGCGCATATATATATATATACACACACATGAGGGTCATCCCCACAGCAAATATTGCAGTTGTTGTATCGCTTCGTTCTAGGAGTTATATTGAATAACCTTTCTTTGTGTGTAATTGCTCTCACGGTTAGAAAAGGGAGACAAAAGGCACATGACCTGCTAAAATAGAATAAAAATAAAACTACATGAGCATAATATTTACATGATCATGAATTATTCCATTCATATGAGTAACATGTGAAGCCCATCGAACTGCCTAATCTAATTGTGTCGAATACAGCAAAAAGGTAACGTGAAATGAAGATTTAAGAGTGATGCAAAAAATTTTACATGAGAGTTGCAGAGGTGTGTTAAAAAGCTTGTTCAACGCCATGTGGAGTCTCTATTTCTGTTAGATTAACAACAGATTCTCCATCAGAGCTTGTTTTATGTCTAAACTTCACCACAGTGTAATCAGCATGCTGCTCTTCTCCGGGCTGAAGTGCCTCTATGGTGGAAAAGAGAGGATCTGTGTGACTTTTGAAGAAGTAGACTTTGCTGTAGAGGACTTCATCCTCCACCTTTAGTTGCGCTAAGACGTCTTCACACACAGGATCAGGATTTAGCTGAGAACAAAAAGCGATACATCATAATACAGATTTGACTCCTTTGACTCTGTAAGACAGATCACTCAGTATGAATATGTGTTTTCCAACTATACTGTAATCTTTACCTCCACTACATTGTTTGATGTTTTGTTTGTGGAAGACTGACTTGTAGTCCTCTTTTTTCTGGTTATTGAAAGTAATAAACAGTAAAATAAGTGAGTTCATGCCAGAGATTAAATGTTGTCACTTTGAATCAAACACAGTGTTGCTTACCTAATCAAAAAGAAGAAAAAGAGAAGTATTGAAACTAGAATTATTACAGAAATTCCAATTATCCATGTTCCTGTGATACTTTGGACAGTGAGAGTCTTTGGAGCAGAGCTGATATCTTTGTTGGTTTTCACAGCACAGGAGTAGCTTCCTGCATCCTCCCTGCTGACTGGGTCTAGGATCAGATGTTTGGTTTGGTTCTCTCTCGGGGTCAGAGGTCGACTGTTCAAGTACCAAATGTAGTTTGTGTTGTCAGTCAGAGGACAGCTGGTACTGCAGGTCAGTGTGACTCTCTGACCCTCTGTCACCACTGCAGAAGGGCTCATCTTCACTCTCAGCTCTGAAAGAGGAACGTTGAACAATAATATTAATAATAATAGTATTAAGGGAAGACATGAAACCCATGAATTATTCACCAAACATGAGTTTTAATTGAGACCTGACTGCAGGCAGACCCTCCAGTCCTCATTTTCAGTTATATAATTAAACATTTATTTGACTTTGAGTAGTTTTCAGTTTAAATATTACATTTGCTTACGTTAGGGTGTCATTCTAATTGTGTATTCAAGATTTCTTTGTTAGATATTGTCAGGTTTTTTCCTATCCTCCTATGTCCCCATTGCCTAGTCTGTGTTTCTGTTGTTGCCCATATTTACTCAGTTTTATCTTTGTGTTTACTTTGGCCTGTTAAATTTGTGTTTCAGTCTCAGTGTTACTTTCCTGTTTTGTTTTGTTAGTCTCTTGTCCTGTGTGTTGTGTTCAGTTTTGCTTCCCTTGTCGTTAGTCTGACTTATTTCACCTGTGCCTTGTATTTCCCAGTGTTCCCAGCTTCCCAGTGTTCCTTGTCACGTTGCTGGTTCCTCATGTTGTGTGTGCGTCTGTCTGTTAGTGAGTGTTTGTGTCTCTGCCTGCCATGCAACCAGCCCATGATACCATTTGGACTGTGAAACACTATTGCATTTGAGGCATTTGGGTGAATCTGAGGAGAAAGTATAGCCCTGTATACTTTAAAAATCATTCTACTAATCCTAGCATTTACAACATCAATGAATGCTAGTGACCTGGATCTACTGGAAGTAATATATTCCCACGCCATAACACTGCCATCGTTTCTCCAAACTTGTCTGTTCCCATCATTCTGGTACAAATGAATCTTGATTTCGTTTGTCCAAAGATTTTTTTTTTCCAGAACATTTTAGTAAATAAATATGAAATACTTGAAATAAACTCCGGATCTTTCTTTGCTTAATGTATCATGCTATCAGATATCCAGTGCCCTTTTGGGCCTCTGAAAATGGGGGACTGTATAAATATGATTGTATTTCCTGAACCGTTTAAGTAATTCTTTTATTAAAATGCCTCAATTGAAGCTGAAAGTTGTTACAAAAATTATTTCTTTTTCGAAAAACCCATTTGTATATTATATTAAAACTATTATATTAAATCAAGCTAAATGCCAGTTTTTACTTTTGATATTTTAACTATAGTTATTTTTCATAGCATTTACGTGCTTTTAATTAAGAACAAACTTTTCATTGTAAGGGAATATTTTAATGTTGTTATATAACCGAGAAAGATCTGAATAGTTCCAGCGCTACTGCTCATATTAAAATATTAATGAGTAAAGTCTGCTGAGTGAGGAGTTTAGATTTACCTGTAACAATCAAAAAGACTCCAGGCAGATCAGACTGTGTCCATCCTTCATGATCTTTGTTGAATCTGAATGTGTATCCTCCTGAGTCATTCTTCTTCAGGTTGTTGATGGTCAGGATGTGTTGGTTCTTCATGTTGTCCTGATACTCCACACGACCTGCAGCCTCAATCAGCTCTTCAACTTCAACTTTATCTTTTCTCCATTTTTTACTCCAACATTTAAACTCTGGCTTCATGTTATCAGGATGTGAGTATTCACTTGTGATGTTCACTGAAGATCCTTCCAGAGCACAGATTCTCCTGCTGACATAATTCACTCTCCAGCAGTTTTTATCCTGAACACCTGAAATATAGATGGAAGATTTCAAGTTGTTTGATTGGTCTATATTTCATGATTAATTGAAAAAAACCCAAACAGATTTGACACTTACAAACTTTCTTAGATTGAAGATGTGTGTGACTTTTAAATGCACAAGACACTGTGTCTGTTGAAGAGTTATGTGTTGAAAAATTTTGATTCTCATAATAGTTTATTTTGTTGTGATACCACATGTAGGCAGCTTGATGGTCAGTCAGATTACAGCTGGTGTTACAGGTCAGTGTGACAAATCCCGAGGTGGAAGAAGCTCTTTGAACATAAACCTCTGTCGATCGAAGATAAATACACTTCTTGTCACTATTTAGATATAATCGTACGGCTCATTTAAGTCACATAATTGTGTAGTTTAAACGAATATGATATAAAGGTTTGGAGAAGTGTTACAGTTTGTTTGTGGAAACTTCACCTCTGGGGTATGTGATAGTGCACGGCTCATCCACTGATGTCTGATTATAAGAACAAATGTTTCCATAAGCATAAATCACACTGAAGCATGTCTGTGTAATGGAATCTGGACAAAAAGAAATGAGATTTAATATTTGTACAGAGAACTTTTTTACAGGTTTTTGCTGAAGGGTTTGTAGCACAGTAAACATCATGACTCACCCACAGAGACTTCAGGGGCTCTGAGATCCTCGTAGCCTTTGACAGCACAGGAGTATGTGACTGCTTCCTCACTGCTGAGCAGCTCTTGGTACCAGGGAGACCAGTCCTCATAGAGAAACTCTCTGTTCTTGTACCAGATGTAGGCTGCAGGCTTTTCAGTCAGAGGACAGCTGCTGCTGCACATCAGTGTTACTGTCTGTCCCTCTGTGGCAGGAATCACCTTTACCTGCAGCTCTGAGAGGATGATGGATAACAACTTATACAATGATGTCATTTGGAAAGTAATTCATGAGTAAGTCACTGTACCTGCAACAACTTGAAGAGTAATGCTGTTGAGCCAGCAGTGTTGTGGTCTGTCTGTAGTCTTCATACAGCAGTAAGTGTTTGCATCACTCTCTCTTAGATCATTGATGGTTAAAGTTGGGTTTTTCTCTTCAGACATGTTGTACATTACACGTTGTCCATCCACAGAGAGCTCACTCTGAACATACTTATATCCATCCCAGCCTATAGTGAACCATTTTCTGCTTGGAGTCAGATGTTGATGTGAGCAGTGCAGATCCACTGATGAACCTTTGAAAGCACAGATCCTGGTTTCTCCTCCATTAACACCTTTAGCAGAAGGGAGTTAATAATAATATTTATTATCTTAATAATATATTATTAATCACTTAATAATTTTCACTACTTTACATTAGAAACTAATCTAAACTAAAATTCCTCATCTGTAAATATTACAAGACCTTTTTCTTAAGTTAATATTAACAAAGAATTTTTACATAAGAACTCATGAATGATCTCTGATACCTGAAATGTAAAAGATGAGACCCACAAGCAGACGACCAGCATCTCTCAACTCCATTAGTGTTTCAGTGCAGACTATGAGTGTAAAGCTGACAGTAAAAGCTCGAACCAAAAGATACAAAGTAGGTCATCAGATAAACTGCTCTTTCTCTGAGCAAGGGGTGAGGGGGGGCTGCTGGTTCATATTCTTTGGTTTCACACATCGTGCATCTTTGAAACTAAAAGTAAACTTGCTTCCTCTCTTGCATTCTTAAATGCTTTGTTGTAGCATGAATGTTATTTTAATCTACATCAGTTCATTTCCTCTATAATGATGCTTTTAATTTATTTACTTGCTGCATGCAGTTGTGTTTTGAATGCATTAAATATTCAGTTTATTAATTATATTGAAGTGTTTGAACAGAAAGCTGTGGAGGTGTTAAACTGCTGAGCATATCTCAGTATGACAATTTGTAATAAACACAGCTGGAATGATTCAGACTTTAATCTACTGCGACTATATTTTGTTTTAAAAGATATAAAACAATGTGCTATGGGGAACAATTGATTTAAAATATCTGAAATGTGTTTGAGCTCTCAGACTGAATTGTATTTTCCATTTCTATAAACATTTACTTTTAAAGCACTTTTAACAGAAACTCATTTTCACTTTCCTATCGTTAATCACACAATAATATTCTGTAACTAATCTGAACTGAATGTCATGATCTATGAATCATACAGTATTAACTCATCCTGTCGTTCATAAGTAAAGTTACTTCTATTCTTATATCAGAATTCATGTGTATTATATGTATATATATATTGTTGAACAGAAAGATGTGAAGATGTTTAAACTGTGTTCCATATCTGATTGTAATGGTCTACAATGAGAAAAAGCTTCTGTTGTGAAAGAGCAGCATGAACAGTTTGACCTTAATCTGCTCTTAGGCTGCTTATTTTAATATAAAAAAGTTACATTCTTTTTCATTTAATTATGTAGCCTGTCTCTAGTTACTTTCTTTAAGGGTAAACATATGCAACCAGTGTTTGAGTCGTCTGATTGAATTGTATTCTGGCTTTGAAGAGGTGAGATTAATGTTATTGTTGCTGCCCTGTAGTGGTTGAACTTGTTACTTACTGCAGCCTGTCGTATTCTTGTTCTTTTAATGTCACTGCTAAGTGTGGCTCCACAGTCAAAACGTCTGCCAGTCTTTAGCCTTTTTTAGCCACACCCAGAAGGAAAAATAGGATTTCAACCATAGAGGTAAACGCTGATAACAAGAGTTTTGTTTTAAATTCACTCTGTTTTTGTTTTGTTTTTTGGTGTTACTGTGCTGCATGAAACACTATCATATATAAATAATTAACATATAAAAGTCATATATATCATGTATTACTTTTATAAAATAAGTACTTTACTTGTTCCCGTGTCAACTTCAAGATGAAACTAGATAATTTTGGGTGACTTCTTGAAGTTGGTTAGCAGTTCAGGACATGTCCACCAGAGGACACCATTATAGCTCTTCATCTCAGCAACATTTTCTATTGCTCTCTGCCTACTTCTTGTCAAGTTCACAGCACAAGATAAGTGAGGCGCAAATATCTGCAGTTATTTCATTATCTTATGTTGCAGGTTTTAAAAAAAATGGTTGATCTTTATTTTTGTTTAAATAATCGGACCCCACAACGTAAAAGGACCCAATTTTACCTGTATTTGTTTTACTATACCATTACAGTAGTGGATGCCCAAAGTTTGAAAAAAGAAATTTAACATATATACAAATGATCCCTGTAAGCCAAAAGCTCAGGCTTCAGACTTTATTGCCTTTGTTTTTCTTTTCTTTATTAAGGTTATCAGTTTCACTTCTCGAACAAATCGTAACGATTTGAATTTTTACAGGTAATTTTTAACAAATCATGCTCTACTTTCAAGTAGTCAGAGCCTTCAGTGAATTTTACAGTAAAACATAAATAACAACTACAATACTTCATGTGGATTGTGTATGCAGTATCTTCTGCTGAAGCCACTCATCCTGGTTTGGGGTGGCAGCTCCTCATGCTCCTATTACTACTAAGACATTTTGGACTTTAGCTCCAGTTGGTCCTTCAGCCGCTGGTACTCCTTGATTTCATTGTGTTTCTGCTTTCTGATCTTGCTTTTAGCTAGAATTGACACATTTATCCAACTGTGGTACTGTCATCCTTGCAAACCACAACTTGGTCTGGTTAGTTGCTTGTTTTTTTGGGGTTTTTTTTCCTTAGCAGGTTCCTTGTTTTTCCAGATTTACATACAAGCTTAATGATTTGTATTAGTTAGAAATTAGCAAACAGCTGCAGCATCCCAAATGAGTAAAAAGTGCATAAGAAAATGAACAAAAACAATACAGGTTACCTAGCAAAGACCGGTGAAATTAGAAGTTGATGATGGAGAAATTTTGAACTTCAATGTGTTAAACTGATAGGGGCTGAATGGAAGCCTTTCTAGCTTCATGTTTTTATATTCTGTATAATTTTGTCTTTATATGACCCTACACCCTCCTGAGAACCAGCCTATTCATTTATGGCCTCTGTAATGGACATTTGTTTTTGGTCTATACCTTTTGACCATTTTGAGCTACCTTACTATGTCATGATGTACTAAATAGAGGAAATCCTGGGCTTTCCATTGATATCTCAAAAGTTTGGGTGGTCTCTTTTAACTCCAATGAGGAAGGAAATCACAAAAAAAGTTCAAGGGGAAGATTCATTTTTCCTCGGTTCTCAGGAGGATATTAACTTGAACAGACTATTATTTTATTCTGACTGCATTCTGTGACTATGGTGGTTGAAGTGACATGGTGGTAATTGCAAAGTAGTCCTGGCAGCATTAATCCTCATATGGTTGTGAGACAAGAGGGTTGACAACTTGGTCGACAATGTTTTACAACAACAACAACAACAACAATAATACGGCAAGACATGAAACACTACAAAATGTCAACATCGATTCCTCACTTAACATGAGTTTTAATCGAGCCCTGAATGCAGGCAGACCCTTCAGTCCTCTTATTCAGTGATTCAATGTGATGTTTATTCAAGCTCTGAACTTCATTTCCATGGCATTTCAGAGGGATTGTTTGCTCTATTTCACTGTATTTGACATATAGTTACTAGTTGCATATCATGCCTGTTTGTGGGTGTGTCAGCCTTCAGTTTTGTCTTCAATAACTGTTAGGCATGGTGTTTAGGGTAGTTAAAGGGTCATTTTTTGGCCTTAACACTAAATTTATTAACCTTGCACAAATTTGCATAAATTCCCTGAACCCAGGCACGTGCAGAGGGGGGCGCGGAAGGGGCTTGAGCACCCGCCCCTTTCCTGATGGGTGCCCAAAGTGCCCTTTTGTTGAGGCAATTTTTTTTTAAATTTTTAATTATTATGTTTTTTTTAAATGTGTGTGTGCGTGTGGAGTCCTGTCTGTGCCCCTCAACAATAATATTTAACTATTAATCACATTTTTGCTAAATAAAAGGATCTGGGTTGCATCAGTCACATGATCACCATTAACCAATGATCGCCCTTGACGGCAGAACGCGCTGGTTACGAGCCGGGAACGAGCTCACAAAGAGCACGCGCATTTTTTGCGGTCCGGAGCTGTAGGAGAAACACAAATTACCTCAGAGACACAGACTGATGCGACAAAACCAGTAAGTAGGTGTACAGCGCACACTGTAGTCTAAAGCACACAGCAGTGTTAGCTTATTACATACACGTTGGTAAGCTGTCTTGTGGCAACTGACGAACTGAAACAAATGAGCGTGCTGTGTGTGCAACAGCGCGACAAACATTACCTGTCCTTTTATTAACTGCACAAGTAATCCTGGTCATAGCTGCTGGCTCACTGGGTAAGGCTGTCATGGGTCTGTAGCTCTGTCACCGTTTTAGGGAACATATTTAGTTTTAAAGTAAGTTACAGGGCTTTTCCTGCCTTTCTGGAGGGATTATATTTCACTTAAAACGATCTAATATGCATGTCCACATAATTATGGATTATTATAATTATAATATTTTTAAAAACACACGCTGTATTTTAAAGAACATACATTAAGAAACAGATTATATTAGATTTATATTTTAAATAAGACAAAATGCTGATTTTACAGCAGCAAAATTATTGTATCTCTACAGTTTAAAAATGTAATAAGCTTTCTGCCTGCACAGAGTGGATAGTGAAACAAATGGAATCATCATAAATACATTATTTCATATTTATTACTCTTTTTCCCTCATTGCTTTATTATTGTAGCTCTAGTAATAAATAATAAGGGAAGGATTCTGGATCAGCACCATGATGGAAACATGTGCCCACAGTATATACAGTATTCTGAAGGTCTAAAATGTCACTGTGTGTGCGTGCATGTGTGTGTTTTATGTATATGGATTTTTGAATTATTACTCATAATATAACATTGTCCAGACATGGCTGGTAAGGACATGAGGAGGAAACAGTAGGAGCTGTGTGAGGCTACTAAAGGCAGTGGATCCCTCAGCAGCTGGATTACAAAGAGCACAGGTAACATTAACACATGTACCAGTTGTTGGAGAGGTATTCCAGTATAAAAATAATAATAAGCACAACTGAAATGTTTTGCTTCTATAACATTTTTCTGTCATCATTTTATTATAGATTAAGTGCAGGAGTTGTTAA
The DNA here is from genome assembly GCF_013358895.1 of Oreochromis aureus. Lineage (NCBI taxonomy): Eukaryota > Metazoa > Chordata > Actinopteri > Cichliformes > Cichlidae > Oreochromis > Oreochromis aureus. The sequence continues at coordinate 10,530,793 of NC_052947.1, forward strand.
GTGTGGATAATTAAATAATAGTTTATTGCAATAGCAAGTTGTGCCTTGTTCTCAGATGGACAGCAAGTGGAGAGTGTTATATGAAATGAGGGGATGGAAGGAGGAAGAGAGGCAAAGAGTGATTCACAGGCAGGGTCTAGTTTATTTCTCAGTTTTTTGTTGCCTTATGGTTCCAAGCGCTGTCACCAATCTTTGCATTTTGTTATTATCTCATGACACTTGTTTAATCAGCTACCATCTCTCCTATGGACTTTTTAATGTCTACAGTCTCAGATCAACACAGCCCTGCCTTCCAGCACTATCAGCAGCAGGAGCAGCAGCAACCCCTCAACAGCAACATTGTACCCATCAGGTAAAACATAGGCTACGTTTGCTTTGCCTCACAACAGTGATATAGTATGATGCGATCCCACATTAGATTCTTGATGAATGTGTGTTGTTGTTATTCAGCCTGGTTCAATGTGCCCCTTTTTAGCTTTGAGCACCCGCCCCTATAAACGTCTCTGCACGGCCCTGCCTGAACCTAAAACCTACTAGAATTACTGACTTTTTTACTTTCTGGTGTAAGTCCCCAAGGTGTTATTCACCCCTGCTGAGATTTTCACAGGTCGTCAGCTCGATTCTCCTCCTGCTTTTGTTGTAAAAACCACCCATTATATTTGAGGCCTGGCACATTTGCATTTGTTCACTCAGCCATATCTATACAAAATATCCCACACATTGACTGACCTGCAAATATGAAAGACACACATTCACAATATATGGAAACACAAGTCCGTTTTATTTATAAAAAAAATGTGTGAAAACAGAATGACAAGTTGCTAATACAATGACATGAGTGATCTCTCCAGCTTTGCATGTTCTCTCCTCTGCCTGTTCATGTAAAAATAGCAAAAATAAAAAACAAAAAACAAAAAAAAAACATGACCCTAAGAGCAATCATGTGTCCCGTTGGTGCCATTGTGGATTGCTGGTCAGAAAGACTTCTGGTGCCAGTAATCAAAGAGACAATGCCCCGAGATAGATTCATTTTAATTAAGCAACACCTTCGATTTGATGGAGTTTCACTCCAGGAGAACACATGACCATAGATGAACAGCTGTTCCCTACCAAGGATCGTTGTCCATTCACACAGTATATAGCAACCAAGCCAGATAAATTTGGGATCAAGTTCTGGATGGCCACGGATTTGGAGACCAAATATGTCTCCAATGCATCTCCTTACTTGGGAAAGGACCCCAGTCGTCAGAAGGGAGAGAGGCTGGTAGAGAACGTGGTCATGAAACCGATGGAGCCATTTTTGGATGATGGGAGAAACTCACTGTCAATGGAAAATTGTATTTAGTAGTCAGTATAAGCTTTTAATGATATAAGTTTAAATATGATAGAATACTGCATAATAATCTTTTGATGTCTTAGACTGTTGTTACTTGTTCTGTTCTCTTTTATCAGTTCCCACAGCGATAGTACAGAGCTGAACAAGCAGTTCTGACTCCCTACCAGGAAAAGGAGCTGCTTCACACACACACACACACACACACACACACACACACACACACACACACACACACACATTCCACTAAACAAATGTATTCATTATTGTATTACTTTTCTTGTGTATAAATAAAGACAAGTGCAAGAACATTTTGTACAAGGCATGTACAGGGCGGACAGGCAAAACAGGATTGTTTCTGAGTCTTTTAGCTAAAGAACTTTGTTGCCGATTCATGCAGGACAAGGAAATATTAGCACAGAAGCAGGCTGCTGAAGCTGCTGCAGCTGCTGTGCCAGGGACTGTAAAGACAACGCAGTGCCAGGTGCAAGAGAGCTGCAACAGGACTCGCAGCAGGTTTACCTGTGCAACATGTCAGAGATTCACCTGTGCCAAATGCAGGGATGATGGACCCTGGGTTTGCAAACGCTGTAAAGTTTGAAACACTTTAAAATAAAACAGACTTGTGTAACCATATATTGTAAATGTGTGTCTTTTGTATAGATATGGCAGGCATTTCTGAAGGTTTTACCACAGAGGTTTGGCCTGCCTTGGATCTGAGCTACTCAGAGTAAACAAATGCAAAAGTTGTGCACGCACACACACACACACACACACACACACACACACACACACACACACACACACACACACACACACACACGGTACTCTCTGGTTACATGTATATCTATGTAAGACTCATATGTTAATGAACCTATGCATATGCATGTAACCTCAATAAAGTAGCAGTGTTACGAGGGAGCAGACAAGAGCAACTGAGGTCAGGCGAAAGAACGGCGCTCGTCCAGTCCTCTCCCTCATGCATGAGTAACACAAAGAACTTTGCCTACTTGGTGTTCAGTGCTTTTGCTGTGTAGTTAAATTGTCTCGTTCCAGCGGCGGGTTTGTGCTAGACAGACCCATCAGCTGTCTAAACCTCTGTCTCTATGTAAAAAGTAATTACACCAATGTGTTAAATCAACAATCAACAGTGATTAATCACATTTTTTTATAGAGATGACTTCATGAGCAACACCCAGGCTGGAATATGGCCAGAATATTTTAGTCAAGAAATCACTTAACTAGAACGTGTCTGACAAAGTGACGTTGACTACAAGATCTCAGAAAGCAACATCATGGACATCTAAAGAAACAGCTAAGAAACACTGAACTCTATCAGTCCGGAAAGGGTTACAAAGGCAATTCAAACGCTTTGGGAATCGAACCACGATGAGGGCCATTATCCAGAAAATGTGGAAAACCTGAAGGCCTCACTTGTCTCATTTAATGTTCCCTGAAGCTCAAGTGCACCAGGACAATAATGCAAAACACAGCAGCAAGATCATCTCTGAATGGCTCAAAAAACAAAATGGAGGTTTTGGCCTGGTCAAAGTGCAGACTGGAATCAGATTGAGATGATTTAGCATGACCTTAAAAACTCAGCCTATGCTGGAAAACCCTCCAAAGTGGCCGAATGAAAACAATTCTGCAAAGAAGAGTGGACCAAAATTCCTCCACAACGCTGTAAAACACTCATCACCAGTTATTGCAAATGCTTGATTGCAGTTCTTGCTAGATGACAAAACCACTTATTAGGTTTAGAAGGATATTACTTTTTCACATGAGGTAAAGTTGGAGAGCTTTTTTCCCAAACTAAATGAAATCATCATTTAAAAAACTACAATCTGTATTTACTCTGACCATCTGTGTTAACATTTGAAATCAGAAACATGTAAGTGTAACAAACATGTTAAAACATAAGAAATCAGGAAGGGGCAAAAAGAAAGAAAAGGTTTTTGCTAAAAAAAGATTTACAGCAGAAGTTTTTTCCACTGCATTTTAAAATGAAGATATATTGCATTTATTTACAATTAAAGACACACAGAGCAGAAAGTGTGTTACTGTTTTACATCCACAGACACACAAGAAAAGAAGCAGGCAACATGAGGTCAAGTTATGGCAATTTTATTTGTGTATTTAAGTACATGTATTCAGATTAGAGTTTTTAAAAAACAAACAAACGTCCCAAGTAAAGTTTGGGGGGATTTTTAGCAGGAGAGGGACGGTGAAAGAGAAAGTGGGTTAAAGGTGAGAGGTCAGGGTAGAGAAGATGAGAGAGGAGAGAGAGAAGAAGAAGGATGGGGTGAAAGAAAGGTGGAGAGACGGGGAGGGAGGAAGAAACTGTTGATCTCCTTAAACTTGATGCTGCTGGGTCAGTTCTTTCTCAGCAGTCTGCTCCAGAATCCCCTCGTCTCCTCGGCTTTCTTTTCTTTTTCTTTTGCCTTCATCTCTTTTAAGGTTTTTTTTAGCTGCTCCTCGGCATCTTTAAATTTTTCTTTCAGCTCCTGTTTGGCCAGTTTCCCTTTCTGTTTGAGGAGCTCTTTAGCTTCCTTTTTGTGCTTTTGTATTTCTTTAAGTGCATCTTTGCAGTCTTTCTTGGTCCTCGCAGAGCCTGTCATTTCTTTCTTGAATACCTTCACCTCAATTTTCTCTTCTGCAAGTTCTTCTTGCACTTTCATCAGTTCCTTCTTCAGAGTTTCACTTTCCTGTTTTGCCTCCCATTTTCCACTTGTCTCTTTTTCTATTGCTTCCTGTGTTTCCAGCAACTTCTTCTTCATGTTTTGAGTGTAACTCTTTGTATTTTCCATTTCTTTCTTTGCTTCCTGTATTTTCATTTTCTCTTCCTCCAACACTTTTTGAGCTTCCAACAATTCTTTCTTCATATTTTCAATCTCATTTTCTGCCTCATGTTTACGTTTTTTCTCCTCTTCAAGTTCTTGCTTTACATGCAGGAATTCCTTCCTTACTATTTCAGCTTCAGCCATTACATTTTCAGCTTCTTGTGTTGCCAACTGCATTTTCCTTTTTTCCTCTTCAAAATCTTTCTGCACCTCCTGTAATTCCTGCATCACGTTTTCTGCCTCCTTCTTTGCAGATTGATATTTATTTTTGGCTTCTTGTGCTGTGGTTTTCTCTTCCTCCAACGCTTTTTGAGCTTCCAACAGTTCTTTCTTTACATTTTCATTCTCATTTTCTGCCTGTTGTTTTCCCATCTTCTCTCCTTTAAGTTTTAGACCCACATGCAGTAATTCCTTCAATACTACTTCAGTTTCAAACTTTGAATTTTTAGCTTCTCCTCTTGATTTTTCTGCCTCTTCTTTTAATTTGACATTTTCAGCCTGTATTATTTGAAATTCCTCTCGTAGGTTAGTCAGCTCAGACTGTACTGTACTGTATGGTGAAGCACTCGCCGATCCTCTTCTCGATCTCCCTTGATTCATTTTGGCCTTTTAAACAAAGAAACCAACGTAATGTGGAGAAGTGAACTGAAGTTTTTGATGTTTTATATCTTCAACTGTCGTTTGTCCTGCACAGAGATGCTGCTGTAGATGTGTCTCTAGCTGTGTCTGGATACAATGGAAAATGCTGTAACTAAGTGCTTGTGTTGCACAGTTCTACTAAACATTCCATCTCATGCATGCTCCGCCCACATGGTCAGGAATGTCAGGTGATGCATCACCAAATGCTGCTCCCGTTGCCTAGCAATAACAGCTGTTTATTTTTTGGGGTCTGGTTCATTATTGAATAAAGAAAACATGTCCAAGTATTGCAACCATGGTGCTGAGGCTCAGTGCATATTCTAGCCTGCTGTGTGTGTGGACAGCTAGAAATCACTGGTGGGCAACATGAGTGAGGAGAAAAGTGGAGCAGCCAAGCAGGGAGCTGCAGGTTGCTGGTTTGAGTCTCTGTTCAGATGCTGGTGTCTCCTCTCTCTGAGATGTTTGCAAACAGTCCCTGATAAAACAATGAGGATACTAAACAAACATGTGACTAAACTAACAATTATGACACTGATGTGTTTCATGTGTAGCAGGATGGCCTCTATACAGCAGTCGCTGCAAGCATCATCAGCACACTTACTTTTCTTTAAGCAGGTGTGCTGGGGTCCTCCTAAGGAAAGTTTGAGAACTTCATTTCCTTCATGCTGGTGAACTTTTTACCAAATTTATTCATCAAAGCTTCTCCATCACTGACAGGGATTGTTTGAGTCTTCACACTCATCTCCACAAACCCTAAAAAATGAGTCTCACTTTGCTCATATAATGCCAGGAGTGTCTCCATATTCCACATAAGTCTATGCAAACATGTAACAGTATCCCATATTCATATAAATATTATTGATATTATAACAAAAGCTGTCACCAACACAATTGTCCCAAGTGCTTTTTTTTAAACAGGATTTTCAACCAGAGGATTTCCCTATAGCTTAATTTTTTAAATATTTTGTACACAATAACAGAATAATTTCAGAAAAACACAAAATGACTGGTGTCAATATTATTTGCCCCACAAAAAAGGTCGAATATAAAAAAAATATTGCAAATATTGCACAGTGAAAAGGCACTACAGCTCAGTTGTTCCCGCCCTCCTTTGTCCTCCTGTCTCCCCTCCTTCTCCCCTCCCTCTCCCCTCCAACAGGAGTTAAACAGTTTGATGGCGTGTGGGACAAAGGAGTTTTTAAGCCTGTTGGTTCTTGACTTTGAGAAAAGCAACCTGTCGCTGAATAGGCTCCTCTGATTATTTACCACTGTGTGCAGAGGATGCCCAGCATTGTCCATAATGTCCAGCAGTTTCTTTAATGTCCTTTTCTCTGCCACTGTCACCAGTGTCCAGCTTCATGCCGACCACAGAGCCAGCCTTCCTGATTAGTTTTTCCAGCCTGGATGAGTCCCTCTTTGCTGTGCTGCTCCCCCAGCACACCACAGCATAGAACAGTACTCAAGGTACTTGTACGTGTTGACCACCTCCACCTCCTCTCCGTCTATCTGAACTGGCAGTGGACCTGGTCTGGACCTCCCGAAGTCCACAACCAGTTCCTTGGTCTTTGAGGTGTTGAGTTGCAGGTGGTTTGTGTGACTCCATGTGACAAAGTTCCTCACCAGAATGCTGTACTCCTCTTTCTGATCATCCCAGATGCACCCCATGATGGTCGTGTCGTCTGCAAACTTTTGAATATGGCATGATTTAGAGTTATAGCAGAAGTGAGGTGTACTGGGTGAAGAGAAGAGGAGACAGTACAGTTCCCTGTGGTGCCCCTGTGTTGCTGACCACAGTGTCAGACGTGATGTCCTTCAGCCTAACATACTGTGGTCTGTCAGTGAGGTAGTTGGAGATCCAAGCGACCAGGCAGTATACTAAGGACAACCTGAAGAAAGGATTATGCACACTAGAAGTGCGTCCTTTAGTCAGATGAGACTGTTGTGGAAGTTTCCATTTAATAAAACCTGAAGACAAACGGTGAGCGGTAGCTAACATCCTTTAATCAAAAAAGAACAAAAACCCAAGCTTGCTGAGAGAAGCCATCATCGTGGGACAAGACGACCGGCAGAGTCTCTTCCTGAACCCAGCACAGTCCTGGGTTTAATGTGTGTTTGGATAAAAATAAACTGCAACTGGCAATTAAAAGGAGGAAGCATTTCTTTAGTGATGACAATTAGTGAACTAATTTCATGGTTAACAATAAAAAAGACAACATAGCCTCTGTATGAGTGTCTTTATCAAAAACTGAGGAGTTACACACAAATTTCACAGTTCCTGACCATGAAAATTCTGAGAAACTTCAAGATCTATTTGTTCTCAGATCATTAAACACAGTGCTCATATCAACTCATAAACAGATCACATCACATGTGCACTTGAGATTTTGAGACACATTTCACATTGTCAGCTTCACGGATCCGTAAATATAAATTCCTTTCAAATATTAGTAAAAAATTTCGACCTCTACGCTTCCTCTGTAATCCTATGTTATTTCTAATAAAACAGGCATGTTTTATAGATAGACATATAAAAACTGGCCACAATGTATTTTTGTAGGTGAACATAAAATAGTCTAAATAATGTTTATTAAGCACTTTTCCAGGTCAGTGCTAAAAACCAATTCACAAGGGCAGCAAACCCAACCGTCAATCATGTCATAAAATCATCAAGTTTAAAAGAAGACAGATAAAACGTTGTCAAAAGCAATAAAAACAGATAAAAACAAACAAGTGTATAAAAAAGTGATGAGGAAATTTAAAGGAAAACTCAGGAAAGGTTCTCCCATAAAACTACATCTTGAAAGTAGTTACTGACTATGGTGACTGTGTTTCTTTGGGCAGATCCCAGATGGAGAAATGCCAATAAAGCTCTTGTAAAACAGACTGGGAGCCAGTGTAAAGAGACTAAAACAACTAAATTTAGAAAAACTTAGAAACACTAATTTTATCTTGTGCCTTTGTTTTATTGTTCTTCATTTTGTCATTTTTCCATCATGTGTTATGTGTCTTGAAAGGCGCTTTATAAATAAAATGTATAATTATTATTATTATTATTAGAAAACAGCTTGTACTGTGTAAGAGCCAAAGTGAACATCTATGGTGACACAGGTGTTCAGATTTTCCTGCACCTCAGGTGATTGCATGGGGGGGTGGTCGCATGTTATTTACCTGACACTGGCGTACATGACAGGGAGGTTGGGTGAATGGGTTTCTTTTGCAAACTTTTCAAACAAACAAAAACCAACTCAACCGGCAGCGGCTTTATTTGTGGATGAAAGTCGCAACATACTGTGGTTTTTAAAATTACGTTCTGTCAAATTACAGATTGTTTTAAAAGAGCTCCTTTGATGTTACCTTTAATTGTTTTATTGTATTCTGTAAAAAGCTTTGAATTGTCTTTGTGTGTGGGAAATGCTATATAAAAATGATTTATTGTGTGCAATGACTTAAGATTAACTAGTGTGACCTTTGTGTCTGCATCTGAATATCAGTTCAAGAACAACTGTAGTTTTTATTATTGCAAGAAATTATGACACTTGTCTTGATAACATAGAATCGTCTCAGGTCGTGCTCATAAAACCTTTTACAACCACTTCTCTACGATCTCCTGTGAGACTTGAAGAAGCATCAACAAAAAAGATTTTGCTAATGCAAACAAGCTCAAGATAGCGAATACATCCAGTGGTGTATGTTGAAGGGTGTGTGTAAGACATGCATGTAACCTCTGTAATGGAACTTGCACCATGTACATTAAAATCCAACACTTCTAAAAAGTACATCACAATTTTTGTGATGTTTTAAAGGGACTGATCAACTCGAAACAATGAAGAGAAACTAGAAGGGAGGATTTTGTTTTATAAACCACTGAGCCTCCAGAAAGAGCAAATCAAATTGGGATAAAACTAACACAGCATTTCATAGAAAGAACATTATACCAACAGTCAAACATGGTGTTGGTAGTCTGGGGCTGCTTTGCTGAACAACCTGCCATAATTGACGGAACCACCTTAACCTGTTGGCCTGCAAGACGTTATGCCTTTGGTCTTTGCAGATTGTATGTTTTAAGCACATTGAATATATGTATAATATAATGTCTAATTTACACCTAAAATACTAAAGGAACAGAATTAGATGATTTTTTTCCCATAATATCCTATAATGAATCAAGAAAAGAAAATGGAGTGTAAAATTTTTCTTCCTTAATATTTTCAAATAAGATTATGTAGGACTCTTCCAGTTGCCCCACACATTGTTTTATTTATTATGTCAGTTGCTATAGTATAAGCAATTAAGACATTAAGTAAGATAAGGTAAGAAAAGATAAAACTTTATTGATCCTAAATTTGTGCGTTACCACAGCTCAGGTACAGATAGCAGAAGAATACAAAGAGTATAGACATGTACATGCACACACACATGTACAAATACACATACACCATACTCACTAAAAATACATATATATACATATACATACACATATACATGCACATGTCCATACATATATAAGGTCCAAAGGATGTCCACAATGTCCAAGTGACTCATGTCATCATGATTGAGTTATTGAGGAATAAATAAATAAAATAATATTAAAACTATTTTAATAACAAATTATTTACTCTCTCTTATTTGACTCTCATTCATTGAGTTAGCTTGTTTCTTCTAAGTGCATTTGAATTTGATACATGTGAATCCCTCAGCCAAATTAAAATTGTGGATCAGGGAAAGTTCAAGTTCATCTGAAGAAACCAAACCAAACACTGAAAGAAGATTATATTTGAGTTCTTTAGGCTCTATAGCCTTCAGAAAGGCTGCTTGCATTGTTGCTTTTATATCATTGGCCAAATGCACTTATGGTGTCCCTGAATCTACAACTTGCAATCAGTATCAGAAATATCAGCTTCCTGTGACATGTGATAAAACTATAAGCAAATTTATTTTCTGTAATATTTTGACAGAATAAAATGTTCCTTTCGAATCAAGAAGTGACAAAGTAAAATGTGACTTGATGGGATGCTCTTTTTTGACATTTTAGATTGTATTAGGGTCAGCTGTTCAACTTCTCATTAAGACAAATAATCAGCCAATCACATGGCGGCACCTCAGTAGATTTAGGCATGCAGACATGGTCAAGATAACTTGGTGAATTTAAACCCAGCATCAGAATTGGGAGTAATAAGAATCATAATCATCATCTTACACTGTCAGCTTTTTAACTATGTTGCTTTAAGAACAATACTTTCATAACAGTGACAGAATACTGTTGCAACCATGTAGGCTTCCAGGCTCCTTTTAGTTTCCTCTCCATTACAGAATTTGACATCAAAAGGAGGAGATGGGCATCATCACATCAACCAGCTCTTTTTTGGTTCCTTAACCTGGAAGCAGGTTCAACAAACTCTAAATTTTTAGCTACAGCCCTGACCTTAGTGACCACAACACAGCCACAACTAGACATATGTTCTACCATTGAGCTATAAACTGGAGTTTATAGCTCAGATTTTGTTATGATGGGGAAAAATAATAAATGACCTCTGGAGCTGCCAATAATTGGATTTTTCTCAATAGCATTATCATCATCATATTGCTTAAAATGTTGATTTTGACTGTTTACCCTTTCTGTGTGTTCCTGGAAGTGAGGCATTTAAAGTTCTCTGCTATTGTGAAGGATTAATTATGATGACTACAAATCGTAGTAGTACTAATCAGTAGTTATTAATAGCACTTATCAGGATAACATATTGCTGCACCCTGTGTCAAAACAACCACTGATCCCTCCCTTACACAAACACACAAAGATGCACTTGTTGACAGAGTTCATTTTATTGGAATCAGCTCAATTCAAATATCTTCATTTCTTCCTTTTTTAGTTAAGCAAGAGCAGCCTCAGTCATCTTTGTACAGATGTAGGTTAGAACAGGTGTTATTTTTTCCACATAGAAATTTGTTTGCACGATGACAGGCTATGTACACTCAGAGTTACTGTAAATAACTAATTTCAACACACTTAGTTACTTTGAATATGTAAATAATCACAAAATGTGTAACTATTCTAATTGATCATGATGTGTTACTAGTTCTTTAATATGTAAGAGTCTCGGTTACTGAGAACAGCGAGTTGCACAGACAAAGGGAAAAATTTCAGAACATCGATTGTCATTCCACTTCATACCAAAGTTTTTATGAACACGGTGTTCATTTCCTCCTATGTTATCTGGCTGATTTGAAGTCTGGTCTGTTTGGATTAACGTTTATGAACAACCATGGATAAAACATTTTAACTCCTTTAGGGTAAAGAAAGGCAAATGCTCCACGGGACAGGGCAGAACAAAAATATGTTTAGTGCAAATTTTTTTTGAACAGGGCTGCAGTGAATGTCAGCTTTGAAGAAACTCAAGATGGTGTTGTCAAGTGTATTTCTGCCCACAATTACAACATATTTACATAAAAAAAAAGCTTTATTTGAGAACCATTAATCAGAGAATTGAGACTTTTTCCATACAGATTAACTGATTATTAGAATAGTTGACAATGTAGTAGCAAAATCAAAATCTTCCAAAAAAAGCACACTTCCATTATCACTCCATCATAGCTTCAAATGTAGTTCACGCACCGGTCGATCTTAAATTAATGTCTATTGATTTCAGGTAAAAATAATAATTAAAAAAATAAAAAATGAAGACAAATAAGCAACGTTGTTGCTATCTAAAAGCTTTGTTCTTCCCCAGCTCTCATCTTAACTTCCACCATTTCCATTTACTGAAGTTTTGTTCTTAAATAAGCATTTAATGCCACATTAATGGCATCCAATAGTTCCTGCCACTGAGCAATTGTTGTGACCTCACTCCCAGTGGTAGGCAAGCTGTCTAGGCTTCCAGTATATAAGGTATGACAGTGGGTTTGAGGAGATCCTCAAAATGTTCCTTCCACTGCCTGACTATATCCTCAGTTGATGTCAGTAGCATCCCACTACCACTTTATACAGTGTAATTATAGCACAGCTTCCCCCTCTTCAGTCATCTGAGGGCTTACTAGAATCACTTTGAAGTGGACCAAAAGTCTTGTTCCATGGTCTCAGAGACTCATTCCACTTGGCCTGCCGGTACCTTTCAGCTGCCTGTGGATTCCCACAAGCTAACCAAACTCAATAAGACTTCTTTTTCAGCCTGATGGTTCAGTAAACCTCTGGTATCCACTTTCTCGTTCTGGGATTACTGCCACAACAGGCATCAACAACTTTGAAGCTCCAGCTTGTTGCAGCAGCCTCATCAGTGGAGTTGCAGAACATGCTCCACTTAGACTCAGTGTCCCCAGTCACAATCCAAAATGGTTTTTGTTAAAGGATTTTTTTTAGTCTATCGCCCCCTCTAACATGGCTTGGCATTACTTCAGAAAGCACAGACTAAACACAATACAACACTGATATAACATCTTTTTGGTCTTACTAGTGAGGGGTTGATAGAAAGAAAATTAAATACAGTGTTTTGTAGATAATGTAAGGTAGTTTGACCAACATCCTTCAGTAGTTCCAAAATCTTACCTCTGCCTATCTGCTCTGTATTTTTAAACAATAAAAATGAATTGATGTGTATGGGGTTAAAAATAAATTCTGAAGGACAACACCTAATTCAACAGTAGTTGAACTCTGGCACTTTCAGGTGAACTTTACTGTTTTCTTTGTCTCAGCAATTGTAGTTTTATTATATCATAAAAAACCTTTATCAGTAAAATGATAAACAAAATAGGTTATAGGAATATCAGGGAATATAAGTCTGTGAGCTTTTCTACTAAATAAAGTCAAAACAAACCCTCTCCACTCTTTTTATAACAGTAAAGGCATTTTGAATTGAGCTTATTGTGGCAGGCCTGCTTAGAGACATTTAAAAAAGCCTATTTTCATAGTTGTAAGATTTATACACAATTTTTTTTCCCTTTGCTATTGTATGCGGTGTCCTTTGGGATATTTACAGTATATGCAAACATTTTAGCACCCATCCATCCATATCCTCCACTTATCCAAGTCTCTGGGGTTTCCCAGCTGTCATAGTGTGACATGAGGGGTACACCCAAATACAGTTTTATTTCATTTGAAAGCCTGGCACTTAGTCTTGTCTACGCTAGCTGGAAAACTCGAAAACCAATTTTATTTGCTGTTATTTATATAGTTTCTGTCCAATTTCTCCACTTTTTATCTGATTAGTGGGTGATTTTAACATCCGTGTACCTACTAAAAATGACATTGTCAACATGGCATTTAAATTCATAAGAATCAGTTGTTTTCTTTCAAAATGTAGAAGACCATAGCCATCACTTTAATCACACTTTAGATCTTTTTCTGACATATGACGTAGAAACTGAACATTTAAAGGGATTTCCTTAAAACCCTCTTTTGTCTGATCATTTATTAACAACATTTAGATTTACAGTAATGGATTCGCCAAAGCAGTGGGAAGTTTTTTTTTATCACAGTAGATGTATTTTTGATAGTGCTCTTATTAAGTTTAAGGATATAAGTCATCCACTTTTATCTTCTTCAATGTCAGGTGCCAACAAAGTGCAAACCAGCTACCTGAACGCTACTTTCACAGAGGTTGATTATCTTGTTAATAATTTTATGATCTTCACTGTGTATGACTCTGGATACTGTAGCTCCACTAAAAAAGAAAACCTCAGACGTACTGGACTCCCTGGCATAACTCTCAAAGACGAACCTAGCTTGTAAACTAGAGAGGAAATGGCATCTGACCAATTTAGAAGATCATCATTTAGCTTGGAAAAATAGCTTGTGGCTTTATTTAATTTCCTCCCTAAGCTAGCGTATGTTACTATTCATCACTGAGTGAAGAAAATAAGAACAACCCTAGGTTTCTCTGCAGCACTGTAGCCAGGCTGAAAAACAGTCAGAGGCCTGTTAAATCAAGCCTTCCTTTAACCTTAACTAGTAATGACTTCTTGAATTTCTTCACAAATAACATTTTAACCATTAGAGAAAAAATGACTCATAGCCATCTCACAGATGTAACATTATGTACAGCTACGTTAAATACCATTGATATTTATCTAGGATCTTTTTCTCAGTTACGAAGTTGTTGCGTCACTTCATTGTCATCAGCCGGAGACTCAGGAGGAGCACCCAGAGCCAGGCTGAACAAAAATGAGGAGCAGGATCATGTTGAAGCTTTATGAAGCCAGACCAACCTACATGGGCACCACATGGATTGACTACAAGAAAGACTACGACTCAGTGCCCCACACATGGATCCTGGAATGCCTAGAACTATACAAGATCAACAGGACCCTAAGAGCCTTCATCAGGAATCTGATATTCAGTTTCAAGGGGGTTGGGGGGTCAAGATCTCTGTCTAAATAAATAAATAAATCTGGGTAAATTCCCAGATGATTAAACATGCAAGTATTTTGCTGGTAATACCTGAAATGAGTAAAGAAAATCAACAACCTATTTATGCAAGATAATTCATAATTTTATTGGGGGGGTTATATTGGTTGGGTCTGATTATTGGGGGGGGGTCATAACCCCCCTAACCCCCCTGGAAATTACACCCCTGCGTACACATGCTAATTCATGCCATTGCCCAGTGTCTGCAAACAGCTGAGCAGATGTGCTTGTTGTGGTTATTTATGTACTTCAATTTCTTGTCAGACTCACTCCCTAACCTCACTTTTTTTGATAGCTGAGACACGTAATGTCTTCTTTTTGTTGTATACACTTTAAAGTGGGTATCATATTTTTCATAATGTGAAATTAGATGAAACATTTGCTTTTCGAAAGCTACAAAGACAAAAAACAGGTCTGCAAAGAACATGTCACCTAAAGATGGCGCAAAAATCTTGATGATTGATGAATATTTTTTTGCCTTCGCTGTGTGTGTTTTGTTAGCACACACACACACACACACACACACACACACACACACACACACACACACACACACACACACACACACACACACAAATGCAGCAAATCTGCCTGTATTAGTCCCACAAGTGGAAAATCTGCATTGTCATTGTAGAAAAGTGGACAGTGCAAGACAAAAGCAGCAAAAATAAAAACTGTACAAAGAGTACAGTATAAAAAGTGAACTATACAAATAATCTGGAGACATAAATATGGACACATTTATTGAAAGATATTGGTGTGTATATATATATATACACACATATATATATACACACACACACACTGTGTATACATGGTGTATATATCTTTAAGGACAGGGAATGTAGTGACAGGGATTGACAAGTACTACAATTGCATATGAGAAATATTGCACATAGAAACTACCATGGTGTTTTGCAGGCTGCAGGTACTTTGTTGTCTGCCTATTTCTCAGGATGGTATGATTAACTGTGTCAAAAGCTAAGGAGAGCCCTAACAAGACCGGTACTCTGTATTCTGCTGATATCATAATATCACTGGTAACTTTAAGTAGTGCTGTTTCAGTGGAATGCATTTTACGAAAACCACATCGTTTATGCATTTTCTCTTCAATTTGATCTATCATGGGCTCATTCCTACATGGACATCTATTTTAACATAATCCTTTTTTAATCCACTTATATGTTCTCCTTAAAACTACGTTGATCACAATTTACTCAATACAGTTTCTTCTTACTAAATCGTACATTTTAAAAGTCAGATATTCCTTAGATTAGTGGGTGCTCAGTGTCTATTGCTCCCTTATATCCTTGCTTGCACACAGCCTTCAAGGTAATTTCTTCAGCCTCTAGGACAGAATGTTGTGTGTCCAACTGTCTGCACAAAACATAATGAAGACATTGCCCAATAGGATGGCACTGAGTCGTGACAGACACTAGGATTTACTTCTATGCTGAGAAAAGAAAGATTGAGAGAGATTGAAGTCCCCCTGGCTTGAAAAACAAACTAATAGAAATAGAATTAGACTTCTGGAGACTGAAGGTAATCAAGGCCTTTTACAGTACAGGAGAACTTGTCTGTTGAATAGCTTGATGAATATAGTTTTAATGAGTCACTATGACATGATGTATGTAATTTTATTTTTGGTGTTTGGTGTTAAGAAAAAAGAGTAATTAAATATGACTTGCTAATACATGTATTAATAAAGGTAATATGTGAGCTTTATATTTTTTGAAGAAAAATTGCATCAAGTTAATATATTAGAGGTTTGATGGAAGATGTTTGCTTACTTGTGAAAACTTCACCTCTGGGATATGTGATGGAGCACGACTCGTCTACTGATGTCTGCCTGTAAGAACACATGTTCCCTTTAGCATAGGTCACACTGAAGCAGCTCTCTGTGATGGAACCTGGAAACAAAGAAGTGATACTGATTGTAATGATTTGCTGTATGACCCATTCTGTTTGTTTTGTAGCCATAAACATCATGACTCACCCACAGACACTTCAGGGGCTCTGAGATCTTTGTAGCCTTTGACAGCACAGGAGTATGTGACTGCTTCCCCACTGCTGAGCAGCTCTCGGTAAAAGTGTGTGTTTGCATCACTCTCTCTTAGATCATTGATGGTTAAAGTTGGGTTTTTCTCTTCAGACATGTTGTACGTTACATGTTGTCCATCCACAGAGAGCTCACTCTGAACATACTTATAACCATCCCAGTGTGCAGTGAACCATTTTCTGCATGAACTCAGATGTTGATGTGATCAGTGCAGATCCACTGATTAACCTTTGAGAGCACAGTAATAGTAATTAATTAGGAAAAATCAGTGAAACTGAAGACTAATTCCAGTGAGTGAACTCGGATCCATTCCAGCATAAATTGAAACATTTGCCGCTTTAATTCAGATGTTAATCAGAGTAGTTCACTGTTAAAGGTGCCCAGAGATGAACCTTTAAAAATCCTGGTGTCTCCTCCATTGATGTTTTCAACAGAGTGTTTCAAATAGGTTTGTTACTGTTATCTGTCTGTTTGACTTTTCTACCTTTACTAAATATGTAATGAGTAAGTAAACCTTACTTAATAATCACTTATAGCTGAGATGTACAAGATGAAACCCAGAAAAGTTTAATGAGCATCTTTCAAACGATTCATCTTCATTTTCAGAGCATAAAGTTCACAAAAACAAAGAAATTTAAGAAAAGAAAAGACATAAGAGACAAAGAAGAAGTCTCAGCTTTTTACTGATGGGAATTTTAAATGTTGATTATTACCTTAGTAAATATACATTACTTTTGAAAATATTGTGTAATGATTTAAGGGTTCTTCTTCTCAACTGATGTGGTAGTGATATTCAGTTTTACCAGTAGATGGTAGCGTGGCTTAAGTAAGTGTGTCTAAAACCAGTCGAGATATTCATGCATTAATTTAAGTGAAGCTTTGAGCTCCTTTTACCCCTCAGCTGCAGGTGCATCTATGAAAACATGAGTTTGAATTCTTTACTGGTAACTGGTCAAGGTGTGAGTTTTACCTCAAAGTCAAGGTCACCAGGAAGTTTAAAAAATAAACTAATAAAGATGTTATACAGCTTATTCTTCTGTGATTTGTGAGTACAGATGAAATGTATACTGACTGTGACAGCATCATTTGACTGTTGCATTCCTTCCCTTTTCTTTTTGTGTCGTTCCTCATTCTCACTCCAGCAGTTTCAAAAGGCATCCAAGTCACTGAAATTTTCCCTTAAGCTGCGCGATAAAAGAAACTTTGAATACAACCAGACCATCAAGAATATATTAGGTGCAGCTGAGATGATGGTGATGATGAACCAGTTCTGAGTCCTCTGAGTCTGGGACTAACATTTGTACCTTTTCTTCCATCCACACTAATATATAAAGTCATAATACCTAAAATAGAACATTTATTAGAACCAGTTCAAATATGGTTTGTGTTCAGTGAAAGGTTCCTGGATTTTAGTATGCCTGATTTCAGACAATTTAGTGGTTTACTTGCCTTTATATGAAGTTAAATCTGACAAAGTTTTGAGGCTTCCTCTGATTTGATGTAAGAGAGCCTGACAGAGAGAGTCTCAAGTTCAAGAGCTGCTAGGTCTTTAAATATCTTAGTTTCAGTTCCTATAAGGAACTGCATCATCGCAGAAGAATTTTGGCCAACCCTTCTTTACAGCATTTCTTCAGTTTGCAAACATGTTTTTATGCGCATTCCTCTTAATGATTCAACACAGTTTTTCCATCAGGCTTAGGTCTGGACAGACTGGACTGGACCATTGAACACTAGAACACTTTGATTCTTTTCTTTTTCAGCCATTCTGTTGAAGATTTGCTGCTGAGCTTGGGATCATTGTCCTGTGTATGACCCAGTTTAGTCTAGGCTTTAGCTGTAAGACAGAGGACTTTAAAATATTTTAGAGTCAAATGTGAGGGCCATGGCCACCTCAGTGACTGGAAGGTGCCCCGATACACATGTTATGAATATACTTCATTTTGTTTGATCATTGTATTTGAAATAAGTTTAAATCAGGTTGCTACAGTTGTCGTTGGTTTAGGACGTCTTAGCTGCACAGTAGCAAGTGACAATCAGAAGCCACACCTTAGCTATTAATGTCAAAATTCCCATTCATTTTACCTGAATCCCTGAATATTTCACTTCATAATTATTTCCCTTCATCTATTTTCTTACCACATTAATTTCAACTCCCTGTGTCTCTTCCTCACTTTTTTATTGGGATTGTTGTCCCTACAAAAGCACCCCCCTGTGACTGTGAGGGCTTGTTAGTACTTGGTACTGATTATACTGCTGACAGTGCAGTGACAGCAGCCCCAACAGCTAACATACCGATTCTTTTGATTTTACTATTTTTTTTTTCTCTTAACCTGTCAACTCTTATCTTTTCACCACTTCTTCAAAATTAAATTCTGTTCTTCAAGGTGCGTATCGCAGGTACGTCAGGGCCCGGGTGCTTTAAGATATATGGCGTAGCAGCGGTTCAGCTGCCCAGTCCAGCCCTGGTGTACTGGTTCTGTGTAGGCAAAACTGCCCATATCATCAGCCCTCGTTCAGTGTGCATGACTTGTGTGCTTAATTAGTTTGAGATGCTCTCCAAATGTGGTGCTGTTCATTATTTGAACTGACCATATTTGTTCAGTCTTTTTCTAATTGCACTGTGATGAATATTAATATTTAACATTCTAACTGAGGCCTTTGGAGTCTTAGTTGTAGTTCATGGAGGATTTGCAGTTTCTCCGAGCCTTATGTGGTCTGACTTTGGGGTGGATTGTCTGGGAAGTCTACCCCTAGGAAGATTGGCAACTGTTTTGAATGTTTTTCACTTGTCGATAATTTTTCTCATTGTAGAATGATGGACTTCAAATTGTGTGAAGAAAATACTTTAGTGTTAAAGAGTCAAAATCTTGTACTTTAATACAATTCAGAGGTCATACAGAACAAATCATGTCAAACAGTGAATCTGCTCTTTTCTTAAATAATTCATTCCTACCTGAAAGGCTGAAAAAAGATTTTAATTTGGTGAGTCTGTCTCCAGACAAACTGCATTCAAAGCAGCTCAGTTAATCATGTGACATGGCTACATTGCATTATATGTTCATCTAAAACCTGACAGTGCTGACAGTGAGAGCAGAGACAGGTGACAGTGTTAGTGGTTATTTTGTGGTACAGACAAAAACCTAACAGAATCAATGGCTTTGATGTTTTTATTAGTGGCACCAAAAACGCACACAAAGTAATACAATGTCTAACAAAGTTATCAAAAATAGCACCCTTTAAGTGGGTGATCAGTAAATGCACACATGGGCTTTTGGACATAGCGGCATTTTTAAACAGTTGCCTCATTTTGTGCAGGTTTTTTGTGACGGCCGTACGTCATGACCAAATATGTTTTAATTCAAAAGCTTAAGAATTTCTATTTGAGCTTTTCAATTTCAATTGAATTTCAATTTCTACTTATTTCTACCTGTATTTAATATTCCGATGAAGCGAGTGTAACCCACAGAAAGATCCAGAAGCTGCAGTTTCTCTGCTGTGATGGTAAAGTAATATCACTGGAGTTGACGTCACCATGGTAACAAACTTTATTTAGCACACAGTGGCTCGATGGTGGAGTAGACATCAGCTGTGTGGTTCTCACTGAAGTGCAGTCTGCTGTAGTGATGATCATCCTGATCTGCTGACTGAGCTGAGATGTTTACATACATGGGGTCAACGTTCATCTGAGGAGACGAGACATTTATTATAAATGTTTATCAAACTGCATCAATAACTCTTAGCTGGTTGTTTGTTGTTAGTTACATTGTCACTGTACTGTACTGTCACTGAGATTCTAAAATAGAACCCCCCCAAACAATGATCAAAAGAACAAATGAGAAACAAAGTCACTGACATCTATGAGTCTAAAAATGGTTTCCAAAAGCATTTATAAGGCTTTGGGGTTCCAGTGAACCATGCTGAGAGCAAAAAGCTGTCAAGAGCTCATCGACTATTCATCCAGGATGTCACAAAAGAACCCAGAACAACATCTAAAGAACTTCAGGTCACAATTGTGTCAATTCAATTCAATTCAATTCAATTTTATTTATATAGCGCCAAATCACAACAAAAGTCGCCTCAAGGCGCTTTATATTGTACAGTAGATTGCACAATAATAGATACAGAGAAAGACCCAACACTCATATGACCCCCTATGAGCAAGCACTTTGGCGACAGTGGGAAGGAAAAACTCCCTTTTAACAGGAAGAAACCTCCGGCAGAACCAGGCTCAGGGAGGGGCGGCCATCTGCTGCAACTGCAGTTGAGGTCAGAGGTCATGATTTAACAATAAGAAACAGACTGGACAAAAATGTCAATGAACAGTCAGTGGTAAACATCACGACTGTTCAATGTCCATCCAATTACAAATCTAATTGAAGACGACATTAATGTAATGTGTTGTAAGGATTGTTGATGTATGATATCTGAACTATTTGATACCATGATAAACATGAACATCGGGTGTAGGTAGTAACACTGAAAAGAATGCTACAGTTGGTTACTCAGAAAAAGGCAGACATATAACAAGTTTAAGCTTTTTCCATAATAAATGATCATGTGAGGAAAAAAGAACAAATAAGGGGAAATTTTTCTAACACAGCAGAATTTTTTGAATCTTGTTTCGTACCTGCTGCACTGTATCTGAAATTTCTCCTCTTGGAGACTGACTGGAAGTCCTCTTTTTTCTGTTGCATAAAAGAAATAAATCGGTGAATGGGTAAAAGATTTCATATCACACTTTAAACATAACTGGTCTGATAGATAACACAGTAATGTTCACCTGATCCACCAGCAGACAGTGAGAAGTATTAAAAGCAGCAGAGCAGCAGAAACTCCTGCAGCTGCTGGTGTCCATGTTCCTGTGATACTTTGGACAGTGAGAGTCTTTGGAGCAGAGCTGATATCTTTGTTGGTTTTCACAGCACAGGAGTAGCTTCCTGCATCCTCCCTGCTGACTGGGTCTAGGATCAGATGTTTGTTCTGGTTCTCTCTCGGGGTCAGAGGTCGACTGTTCAAGTACCAAATGTAGTTTGTGTTGTCAGTCAGAGGACAGCTGGTACTGCAGGTCAGTGTGACTCTCTGACCTTCTGTCACCACTGCAGAAGGACTCATCTTCACTCTCAGCTCTGAAAAACACCCAGACTGGTCAGTAAATGTAACAGAAACTATCCATCCATCCATTCGCTTCCGCTTATCCTTTTCAGGGTCGCGGCTGTCATAGGGCGAGAGGCGGGGTAATGTAACAGAAACTAGTTCTCATTAAAGATAAAACAAGATTTGGTGCTTTTGGTTTTCACTAACTTCTGAAGAGTGCAAGAAGCATTAAAAGGCAAATATCTGTAGCCTTTTGACTAAATAAAATATTTCTTATCTTATGGTCACCTGAGGAAAATTCATGCACTTTCATCTTGTTGATTTAGTTTAAAGCATTGCAAAGGATATTGTGTTGACTGTTGTTTTACATGAAGAATGACAAACTGTAATTACCTGTGACAATCAGAGTAACTCCAGGAAAATCAGACTGATTCACTTCTTCATTTTCTGTTGTGATGGTGAACCTGTATTCTGCTGAGTCATCTCTCTTCAGCTTCTTTAATCTGAGGATGTGTTGGTTCTTCATGCTGTCATCATACTCCACATGATCTGCATCCTCAGTCAGCTGTTCAGCTTCTCTCTTGACTTTATACCAACATTTAGACTGTATCTGCTCGTAGTCAGGATGTGAGTATTTACTGGAGATGTTGACTGAAGATCCTTCCAGAGCACAGATTCTGCTGTGGACATAATTCAACATCCAGCAGGAATCACTAACACCTGAAATATAGATGGAATAGACAGAGATAGTTTGGCAAAACAGCTCAACTTTATCACAGACATAAATGATTTCCCTTGATTCGGAATTTTCAATCAATTTCCATGCAAATATTTTATCAGGACTTATAAGATATACAGTATATTATTGATTCAAAAGAACTGTCTTTAGAAAAAATGATCAGTGAATTGATTATTACAAAAACCCCTGTGAATAAGCACTGACAACTGCCAATAGCTGTAACAGAGATTCACACCTCATACAATAATGAATCAAAACACTGCAACTGCAGCCTAAAAATACAAAAGAAAACATTAAAATGACGTATTAAACATATTAAAAATGATGTTTAATACGTCATTATTGTAGCATTAAAATTTACAGTGTTTTTTTGTTTTTGTTGTTGCAGAATTAGAACAATCAACTGTACCATACCATAACTGTTATATTTTTTAAGTTTACAGACAATAAGTAATAAGTTTACTCACAGACGTCAGCAGAGCGAAAATCCTCAAGACCTTTTACAGCACAAGACAAACTGTCTGGATGAGAGCTGGGAACCTGAATCTGTTTTCCCTCCTTCACTGTAGGCTTTCTGATCTGATACCACACAAAGGAAATCAGAGGGTCAGTCAGAAAACAGCTGCTGTTACAGGTCAGTCTGATGTGACCTCTGTGTTCAGCAGGAGTCCTCTGGACATGAATTTCTGTTGGGAGATGATAAACACATTTTCCACCAGTTAATCTCTGTCATGTCAAATAAATTAACAAATTAAAAATTATATTTCAAAATGCAGTTTGTCCAGAACTTCACCTCTGGGATATGTGATGGAGCAGGACTCGTCCACTGATGTCTGCTGAGAAGAACACATTCTCCCTTTAGCATAGGTCACACTGAAGCAGGTCTCTGTGATGGAATCTGAGAAAAACCAACAACTTTCAGTAAATTCATTAGAGTCTGAACAGTAAAGTGTTTGTGTTTAACATCTCAAAACATGATGAGGAGGTGTCCATCATGACTCACCCACAGAGACTTCAGGGGCTCTGAGATCCTTGTAGCCTTTGACAGCACAGGAGTATGTGACTGCTTCCTCACTGCTGAGCAGCTCTTGGTACCAGGGAGACCAGTCCTCATAGAGAAACTCTCTGTTCTTGTACCAGATGTAGGCTGCAGGCTTTTCAGTCAGAGGACAGCTGCTGCTGCACATCAGTGTTACTGTCTGTCCCTCTGTGGCAGGAATCACCTTTACCTGCAGCTCTGAGAAGTCACATGACCAACATGAATACACTGATCATTCATAAACTCATTCATTTGTCATGCATTTGTAAAAAGCACTGTACCTGTAACTTGGAGATGAATTCCACTTTGTTGGCACTTTGATGTGTCAGCAGTTTTAATGCAGCAGTAAAAATTTGCATCGCTCTCTGTCAGATTATTGATTGTTAGAGTGAAATTATTCTCTGCTGACATGCTGTACTTTACATGTGTTTCATCTGCTGAGAACATTATCTTGGAGACAGTCCAGTGTCCAGTGTACCAGCTATTTCTTGCAGTGGGATGTTGATGTGAGCAGGGCAGATTCACTGATGAACCTTTCAAGGCACAGATGCTGTTTGGTTTTCCCTGAACACCTTTAACACAACATGTGATTAGAAAACATGGTGAACATTTATGCTAACTTTCTTTTCTGTGCTAATCTGTGATGACAGCATGTTACTGCGAAGGATTACAATCTGGTGCTTTGATACACTTGAGAGTTCAGAACAGCAGAACAAGTCAAAATCCTTTTAACTGTGAATCTCCTGTCTTCTTAAATAAACTTTTTGCATCTTTTTTCTACATTCCTGCAACATTTTTCCTTACAGTTGTCATGAAGAGAAACAAAATATTCCTACCTGAGAGACATAGAAAGAAACCCATGAACAAACATCCAGCTTCTGCCAAGAACATGGCTGTTTTTTCACTTCTAATTGGAAAAAGTTGGCTGTATAAATATTTTGAATGCCTGATTATTGCCACTGTTCATATCTAACTTGATAAAATATCAGAAATATGAATCAATCAACAGCCATCTAAGAGGAAATGTTAAATTCAGAGTATTTCTGCAGAGGAACTCTATTCAGCTTTTACACAATCGCTTCCTCAATTATATAATCATTTCTTCCAGTACGAAGAGACCTCTAGTGTAGAACTGATGTATTGCAGCAGATATTCAACATCACATTGGATTTATGTTGATGTAATTCTTATCAATGTTTTACTCTTTTCTAGGACACATTGACTTTAATGATTTAAACTATAGCAAAGCTGTGAATTATATAGAAATGATCCTGCTCTGCTGTTCGAGCCAAGTTGTTTTCATACATAAGATGAAAAGTCATCTGAGTAGACAAGACAGTTTTTATAAATTTATATTAAACCTGCTGTCATCATACTCCACATGATCTGCAAACTCAGTCAGCTGTTCAGTTTCCTCCACAGCATTTCTCTTTACTTTAAAAATGCAATTCTGGTTCTTTATACCAACATTTAGACTTTATCTGATTGTAGTCGGGATGTGAGTATTTACTGGAGATGTTGACTGAAGATCCTTCCAGAGCACAGGTTCTGCTGTGGACATAATTCAAACTCCAGCAGGAATCATTAACACCTGAAATATAGATGAAATAGACAGAGATAGTTAATAGCTGTCTGGCAAAACAGCTCAACTTTATCACAGACATAAATGTCCAGCAGGACTCACTACCAGTACAAGAAAAAACTAAAATGAAGTCTAAGATCATTTCATATTAAACTTTTCTGCACTTTAATCCATATTTTGAAAATTTTTTGTGTCAGACAAGATTTGAAATTTGTCAGGATCACACATCTTTCTCTTTTTTCCACATTGTTTGTTTATTAATTTATCATGTCTCAGCAAAGTCCAACATTATAAACTCTCACAGCAGCTGTTTTATACTGACTTCATGACACTGTAGCACATTTCTCTGTTTAAACTTAAATAAATCTTCATGTCCACTTATTTACAAATCTAGTCACAGATGTCAGCAGAGTGCAAATACTCAGCACCTTTTACAGCACAAGAGAAGCTGTCTGTAGAAGAACTGGGAATTGCTATTTTCCATCTGTGTCTATTTTTCTGTTCTTATACCACACAAAGGAAGTGAGTATTTTGCAACAGGACTCATTTGAACCTGTATTTCTGTGGAGAGACGATAAAGACATGTTCTTGCAGTTTGTCTCCGCCTTGTTAAATCAATAACACCGATGTGTCAGTCTGAAAACAATATAATAACTAACTTTTAAACTATCATAAAAGAGAGACGCATATGTGAATATACAGTAAATCACTCTGGGATATGTGATGGAGCAGGACTCGTCCACTGATGTCTGCTGAGAAGAACACATTCTCCCTTTAGCATAGGTCACACTGAAGCAGGTCTCTGTGATGGAATCTGAGAAAAACCAACAACTTTCAGTAAATTCATTAGAGTCTGAACAGTAAAGTGTTTGTGTTTTTCTAGCCATCTCATAATATAATGAGAAAAATTTGAAATAACTTTTGCAAAATCTAAAGTTAATCACAGTCAATTCATAATTTAATAATGGGACAACAATTACTTTATTTCACACCCTGTGTGAAATAAAGTAATTTTTTTAATGAATCTTTTTTTACTTAATAAATAAAATGATCAGTTAAAAACTGCATTTTGTATTTACTTGCGTTATCTTTGTCTAATATTAAAATTTGATTGATGATCTGATAAATTGAGGTGTGACAAATCCACTATAAGCTAAGAAATAAAGTAACATGACAGACATGGTGAACATTTATGCTAACTTTCTTTTCTGTGCTAATGTGTGCTGACAGCATGTTACTATGAAGGATCACAATCTGGTGCTTTGATACACTTGAGAGTTCAGAACAGCAGAACAAGTCAAAATCCTGTTAACTGTGAAATCCTGTTTTCTTAAATAAACTTTTGTGTCTTTTTTTCTACATTCCTGACACATCGTCACCGTCACCATGAGGAGGAAAAACAAATTATTCTCGCTTGAGAGATGTTTGTTCTGAAACCCAGAAACAAACATCCAGCTTCTGCAAAGACCATGGCTGTTGTAGATTTTGCCTTGCAATCACAAAGTTGACTGTATGATTTTAATTTGGGTATTTTTTTTTTTTAGTTTTTTACAGTTATATTCACTCTAGAAGTACCACTCTAGAAGTATGAACCATTAACTGCCAGAACTCAGATGTTATGAGCAGTGACCATTGATCAACCATTCAAAGCAAAGATCGTGATTTCTCCTCCACTGATACCTGTAACAGAAGCTCTCATTAGTTTATGTACTATTTTGTCTTATAACTGTCATTTGTCTTTCTGACGTTTCACTAAATGAATATTTTAAATTTTAGCTGTCTTTTAACTGTAAAGTTACTCATACCTGTGGTTGGAGTCAACTATAAATTTCATGAAGGAAAGGTCCAAACCAACAGCAGTACAGAGTGAAAGGAAAAAAGAAAAAAGATTGATTTTAGAGCTATTTGTGTGTGTGTGTGTGTGTGTGTGTGTGTGTGTGTGTGTGTGTGTGTGTGTGTGTGTGTGTGTGTGTCCTAAATATTTCTACAGTTAAGATGAGTTTCAGAGTTCTCCAGTAGTTTTATTGTTATTTTGGCTTCACTATTTCTTCATAGTTGTCTTTGTGTCACATCTTATAACCTCTCCTCCTCTCGCTCATTGTAACGATAATGCAATATTCAGTTACACCAATAGGTTGCAGCAGTGTGCAGGGACAGTCATCTCTTACAGCACTGCCTCACTCAAGCTCTAAGTCATAACATTTGGGTAACACCAAGAGAAGTGAAGATGAACACAACACTGTTGTTTTCTTGTGTTACAGGTGAGAGTGGTTCACAAGCATTATGACTATTTCTGTGTATTTATCTTCGTTGAAGGACAGTGTATCTTTATTGATATTGTCTATATTCAGTGTCAGTTAGACTACATGAACATATACCTTGTGATGTTTTTATTTTATCTCTTCTGTGTTTTGGATCTTTCAGCTTCAGTTGCGCTGAGGTGCTGGTGATAAAACTGTTGTCTGTATGTGATTTAAACACACTTCATCATTCAGCATCACTGATCTGTAAATATACTGTGTGATACTAAATGAGCAGTAAAAGTAGTCATTGCTATATATTATGAATATATGTGAGTGTTCTAATATATTACTAGTATATTGACCTTCCTAAAGTCTTAATTAAAAATAATCAGACTAATCAGATTTACTAATAAAGATGCCGCGTGACTGACCTATGTAACTATAAAGAAAGAGAGAAAAGATTTTTTAAAATTGTTATAACACAGGAAAAGTTTTCACTGGGTCACAGATCTACAATTCAGCCACGCCACTTTACCACACTATTTTAATATGCACCTATGCTGATTTTGTTTGGACTTCTCTTGTACAACAGAAAGAGAGAGAGAAAAAGTATCATCTGAATGGTAGCCCACAGTCTGAGCCTCCAAAAGCTGTGTGTACTGTTCAGTAATATTTGTATCTTTTTGTGTTTTTATTCATTTTCTAGGAACGCATGTTTTTAATTAATTTTGACAGATGACATTAAGTTATTCAATAAAAAGTAATTCATCTTCTTAGTAAAAAGAGGTTTTGACATAGGCTGACAAGAGAGGAACTGTGGTTCTGCATGAGGAAGTCAGGCGTGTGTGAGAAGTGTGTCAGGCTGGTGGAGGACATGTATGATGACGGTAAAACAGTAGTGAGGTGTGTGGTCGGGGATTACATCAGAGACCTGCTCTGAGCCCCTTCCTGTTTGTAATCATGGTGGGCAGGCTGACAGATGAAATCAGGAAGGAGCCTCTGTGGACTGAAGTTTGATCTGTACTGAGAGTTCTTGTAGCCTCGATACTGAATCACTGACAGGTTTCATTTTACTTGTGTGATGCAGTCAAATGTTATTAATCTTTTTTTATCTTGATCTTAGAAAATCTAAGAAGTCAAGCTTAACAAAGACTGCAGGCTCTTTATTCAGAACAACATGTCAAAGGAAATGGTAATTTTCATGAGACCTGGGTGTGTAGCGAACAAAGTGTGGATCCAGATGCAGGTTAAAGAGACTCAGATTAAACAGACTCAAAGTCACAGCATCCATTGTGCTGCCAAAAAGGCAAAGAAAAGGGAAAAAATAGGACTTAATAGGGACTGACTGACAGACAGAAGTTACACACAATGAGGGAAGACACAACAAAGAACAGAGGAAGACACATACAATATATACACAGGAGGTGACTGAGTAAAAATGAAGATTTGATTTTGATTTGATTTTATTGATTAGCATTCAAATATCTCAGTGAATACAGAATAAAGATTAGCACGAGACAAGACTAATCAAAAGGTATTGGCTGAAGCATTTGCTTATTACGCCAACCCTTTTAACACAAGATCTTTTTGCATGCAGCTCCTGTACACAGGGCTCGAAGCAAAGAATAAAACAAAGCAAAGCAAAAACAAACAAACAAAACAAAAAAACTTTCCACCTTAGATAAGTAGCTACATCAAACCAAAACAATCAAAGGTTTCAGTATTATTATTTTTGCTCTTTTCATTCTTGATTTATATATTTTTCTAATACTCTATTTTTAAACATGTTTTTAAACAAGGAAAATGAACTACACCTTTCTAAATCACTGTCATAACTTTTCCACAGGTTAACTCCTCTAACAGAAACACATCTCTGCTTTATGTTTGTCCTTATCTTGTTTTTTTTTTTAAAGAAATCTGTTCCCCTTAAGTCATATTGACTCAGAGGACACACATAAGACAGGAGACTATCAAAATAAAATAAGAAGTGACACAGACATTGCCATTTTTGTTCTACCTGCAATATTAAGGGGGCTCTGATTCTAAGAATTTCATAGCCGGTTGTAATGTGCCATTGTTATCTGTATATGACAAATAAAAGGTAAACTTGAACTGAGATCCAGACTAAATCACATGAATTTAATACAGGGAATGGAGAAAACTGACATGGAGACATGACTGACCGCGGACATAAAAGGACAAAACACAGAGATATGATTGTGGGAACAGGATGGGATCAACACAAGGACCAGGACTAAAGATGTAGGATGTAGAATGAGACAGGGAAACCAGACAGACAGCGAGACAGAACACAGTGAGACAAGACAGACACAGGGACACGACTGGGTGGACAGAAGCTGAACAAACACAGAGACACTGATGGCAGGACAGAAACGAAACGTGAACAGACTGGGCATGAAAAGGGAACTAACATAATCAAATCAGAACCAAGAACTACAATATATAAATAATAAAAGTCAGAGTCACTCAAGAACTGGAACATAAGTTTCTCATATTTCCAGAAAAATAAACCAAAAGTCAAAAACAGGCTCAAAATTATACGTTGGAGACACAGGACCACGACAGTTATATATAATATAGATGCATTTACTTGTTTTTTCATCTTTAAAATTATGTACAAAAAGGTATAGAGTCAATGCATTGATGTCAGCTGTTCAACTCTTGGACAGCTGATGCCTTAACTCGAAATTTCAAGTTATTTCCTCAAAATGTTTGATTTATTAATTCAAAATAATAAGTCAACAGCTCACATAGTTCTTTGTTCTTGTTTTGTTTGGAAGAAATTATCTCTACCTTTAGCTCTATAATGATATTTAATAAAAAATAATGAAATTGCATGGATTTTTCATGAAGTATTAAGTTAATAATATAGTGTTAGAACTACCGCACCTGCAGCAGTTTTGCTGGCAGTTGTATAACATGTCAGTATCTTTTCTGCAGCAGCAAAGATTTGAGTGTTGTTAGACAGAAGTTACTCTCTGCTGTCCATGATGTACTTTCTATGATGTTTATCTGTAGTGAGCTCAGGTTTAGAGACAAACCACATACCAGACCTAGTTTGAAGTGAAATATTGACTGAGCAGAACAGACTTACTGATCTGTGGAAACTTTGTTATCTGTGCTAATCTGTGATGACAGCATGTTTCTGTAAGTGACCAGAACCCGTGACATTAATACGCTCCACACGGCATAACAGCAGAACAACAGAAAGTCTCCTATTTTGTAAAACCACTTGGTAAATATTTTCAATACATTTGTACTTTAGCACCATCAAGGGAAACCGAAACATTTTGCACTGTTCAGTTCTATAAAAAAGGAAACACAAAACTACTCTGAGAGAAACAATAAAACCCAGAAACAAACACCAGCTGCTGCTACTGTAAGAACATGGCTTTAGCACACTTAAGCTTCTAGTCAGAAAGTTGACTCTGTGATGAAGTTAATCATCTTTTTTACAACTGCAGTTTCTGTCACTCCATAAAATTTCAAAAATATGAGTGAATGTAAAAAAACATAAATAGTAGTTTTATGGGACAGATGAAAACAGAATAGACAAACTGTTTACTGTGAGTGTGTCTGCCGACAAACTGCATACAGCTTTAACAGCAGCAGAATCACTTCCTTCTTTATGATTTCTAATGGTTCCTGTTTTTTGACTCTTTGTTGGGTAACAACAATTCTTTAAACTTTAAAATGTGAATTCTTAGTTCACGTTTTAAAGTTTGAGTTGCTGTTTAGAGTCTCTGCTTTCTGTTTATCTCTGTTTTAGGAATGAGTTCTCTGTAATGTAGAGCATGTTGGTTTCAGTATGAGTAGCTGTAGTCATCTCCCCCCACTTGTTTTCATTTGTTGCCTCCCCCTGTCTTGTTCTATGTTTGTGCACTGGACACTTTTACTTCCTTGTCTCGCACATTTTGTCAAGTGGTTCCCTTATTTGCTAATCATAACATGACTAGTTTTGTAAAGATTAGATTTGTAGTGAAGAGTGTCTCTCAGTATTCAGAGGACAGTGTTTCTCAGTCAGAACACATATGAAACCACAAGGACGAATTCAAACATTAACCACATTTATTGCCATAAATGTCATTACAATTTCTTTGGAAAACTATGAGGGTCGTAAAGTGAGAATTGAGACTTCAGGTGGTTTTTGGATATGGTGCATAAAAAATGTTGAGAAAATGTCACTCAACTGTACTCAAACACAAATTGTTGTGTTTGTCATCTTTCATTTGTTACATATGTTTCAATAACATACATTTTATAACTGAAAAGTTCAAGAACAATTTCTATTGTAATTTATGTTCCAGAGTATTGTATAGGAATTCTTTTACTTATGTATTAATCACATTATTTTATTGTATAATGCCTTGGTGCCACTGGATTTTAACATGTCTCACACTCATACAGTAAGACAGATGGTGGGGGTCTAGTAAGGAAGTTGGGGGAAGCAGACAGATCCACAGGAAGAATCTTTTGTCTCTTTGAGGACTCTGGGAGGTAGCAAGGGAGCGTGAACCTTAAGGTGTGAAACAACTGTGTACTGCCTTTTGTTCCTGGAGAAGGCATTTAACTGAGAGCCATGTTAGACTCAGGTGAGACTCTGCTGACCATCTGCCCCGCAATCATGCAGGCTCTCCACAAGCCTGGTTTGTCTGTTCTTTGTTTTTGATTAAAGAATGTTAGCTACCACTCGTCTGCAGGCTTTATTTAAATGGAAAACTTCCACAACAGTATGAAAACCATTGGCAGGTCCACCAAATGTGGTGTCGCTGCTGTGTTGTGGAAGCTATAAGAGAAAAAGGCCCTTTAAATCACTATGGTAACAAAGTTACTTTAGTGAACAGGCAGTGGGTCAATATTGCAGTAAAGATCAGTTGTGTGGGTCATAGGTAGGTGCAGTCTGCAATAATGATTTGGGATGTTTTCATATATGGGATCAGGGTTCACCTGAGGAGGAAGACAAACAACATACTGGGTTATAGGTCATTTTCATTAATGATACTCTGACCAGCAGGTTTGTGAGGTGACAAAATATAAACTATAAAATCTGTGAAATTCCTTTGCTATAACAATTATAATTAAGTAAAGCAGAACAAACAAATAGATAAGTAGATTATGTAGCTCATTAAAATGCAATAAGAAAAAAGAAATACATTGATAAAATGAATCTGAAATTAAAATAAATGGATTCAGATAAATAAAGTGTACATATAAGCTGTGGTCAGAAGTTTATATATATTCATAATGGGCATGAACCTCACAGTAAAGTTAGGCTCTTGATGACTGCTTTGAACTGTTGTTTTTCCAGGGTTGACTAGTTGTACAGCATCCATTTTTAAATAATAAAAAATAAATAAATAAAAAGAACAATCAAACAAAAGCGTCAGAAGCCAATTCTAAACAACTGCAGATAGCAAGACCATCATTTCAAATAGCTGTATACAAGTGTAAGTTATTTTGATGTGTGACCACTTTGCCTAGGCCACGAGGAAGACCTAAACCGTCACCCTCAGATGAGAGGAAATTAGTTAGGATGTTCAGGATTAACCCAGAAACAACCAAGAATCAAGCCTGCCATAACCTGGAAACTGCTGGAACACTGTCCACAGTGAAAACATATTTTACACTGTAATGGACTCAGAGGATGCTGACAAGAAAGAAGCTCCTGCCCCAAAATAAACCCCTTCCAGCTTAACTGAAAATTCTAGCTTCCCATATCTAAACACCAAATTTTTTCTGGAGAACAATTTTGTCGCCAAATGAGACAAAAATTGAGCTATTTGGTCAAAATGACAAAATGTATGTTTGGAGGAGTTAAGATGAGGCTTTCAAACCTATGAACCTATCATCAAGCAGGGTGGTGGTATTATGGTCATGCTCTCGAGCTGCTTTGCTGCCTTTGGAACTGGCAAATTGCACAAAGTGGATGAACAAAAGAAGAAAGTTGAGTGCTACCTCCAAACTATTCTAAAACAGCTAAATGTTTGAAACTTAAACAGAGTTGGGTATTCCTGCAGGGCAATGATCCCAAACATACATCAAAACTGGTTCTGGAATAAATAAGGCAGCCTTACATTAAGCTTAATAGCCTTTTCAAAGCCCCAGCCTCAACCCTGTTGAAAATTTGTGAACTATGCTTAAAGCCAGGAACATGGCAGGAAACCAACAAATGAAGATGAATTCCACTTATTTAAAGATAAGTGGTCCAATAAGCAAGCGGAAATATGCCAGAGTGTTGTTGATCTCTACTAAAAATGTCTGGCTAAGCTGCAACCTGCTAAAGGACATTTGAACAAATATTATTGGGAGATATGTATCTATTTGAACCCGTATGTAAAATCTAAAATCTAAAATCTAAAATAAATGCACTTAAGTGTTTTATAAACTTAATTAAAACACTGTATTCTGTGCAATAATTCCACGCCTGAAAAACAACAGTTGAAAGCAATCATTAAAACCCCCAAATTGCTTTGTTATTCATGCCCACAATAAATGTATATATATTTAAAATACCTGATTAAATGACAATTATTGATAATTATGATAATGATTATAAATGAAAAAGTAAAATAGAATGGAGTTATGTGAACAAAAATAAGGTTGACAATGGGGATTTTTTCTTTCAATTTCAGCAGCATTGTTTGTGTCTTGTTTTGTACCTGCTGTTTGTTGCCTAGTGTTGCACTTCTTGAAGGCTGGTTTGAAATCCTCTTTTTTCTGATTTGTAAAAAAAGAGCAAATATATATACATATATACATATATATATATGTATACATGTGTGTGTGTGTGTGTGTGTGTGTGTGTGTATATATATACACAACTAAAACAATATCAGATGAATACTATTGATCTGAATGAGATCACAGTTTTACTCACCTCCTCCACCAGCAGACAGTGAGAAGTATTAAAAGCAGCAGAGCTGCAGAAACTCCTGCAGCTGCTGGTGTCCATGTTCCTGTGATACTTTGGACAGTGAGAGTCTTTGGAGCAGAGCTGATATCTTCGTTGGTTTTCACAGCACAGGAGTAGCTTCCTGCATCCTCCCTGCTGACTGGGTCTAGGATCAGATGTTTGTTCTGGTTCTCTCTCGGGGTCAGAGGTCGACTGTTCAAGTACCAAATGTAGTTTGTGTTGTCAGTCAGAGGACAGCTGGTACTGCAGGTCAGTGTGACTCTCTGACCCTCTGTCACCACTGCAGAAGGACTCATCTTCACTTTCAGCTCTGAAAGTAAAAATTTAGGGTGAGTGTTATTTTGTTTTTGTGCAAATTTATATTTGTATTCCACTACTGTTTTTTTATGTGACTTTAAATTTTTTTTCTATTAAACTAAAATATGAAAATATTTTGAAATGAGACCTTTATGGATGATGTTGATAAAAAATAAATCAAAAAAGCATGTTCAATTATCTAGACAATGTGTTGTTCCAAGTGTTTTTCTGACCTCATTTAAAGTGGACAATTAAGTGATATGTTCATGCTCATGGATGTCAAAAAGTCAACTGATGAAATGGGAGTAATTCATGCTGTCACCGTACTGGGTCTGTGTTTCTAAGTTTCTGGACATTATGCTGTTTAGTTTTTAATATCCTATCTGATTCTTACGTTCAGGGTTATTTGTACAGCATGTATTAAGTATGTTTTAGTTAGTCTTCAGTTCTTTGCAATTTTTGAGATTTTCTCCCTCAGTGTCTAGTCTTCTCCAGTATTTAGCGAGTCAAGTTTTCACGTTTGTTTTTCTCTTGTCTCAGTGGTTTGTGTTCCCTTTCTGTTTCCACAGTCAGTCATGTCCCCATGTCTGTTTCCCTCTGGCCCCGATGTTAAGCCTGTGTTTATCATAATTCCTGTTTTATTTTCACAGCCTCTCATCCTGTGTTCATTGTGTTCATTTTTGCTTCCCCCATCCTGTTAGTCAGTAGTCGATCCAGCTGTATTCAGCAAATAAAGTTGCTTCTTTTAGTTTATTCCACTATATTGTTTCTGAGTCCTGTGTTTGGGTCCTGCCTTGGCTGCTGAACAGCTGTACATGACAGCTGTAGATCAAACAAAACAACAGTATCCAGGTTGTTCAAACCCGAACCATAAACAACCAAAGTGAAAATTGCAACTGTCAGGCAGTGATCAGCTGATCATGGGGTCGGGCTTAAAAGAGAGACACCACCCACCTGTTCTCCGCTCAGACATTGATCTCTTCATGTCAGGAGCTCCAAATCCTTGCCGACGTCAGTCTCTGCCTGCTTCAGCAACTGTGAGTGTTTTCTCTCTTGACTCATCTGCTCATCCCGGCTAAGTTCGCTCTCCGTCTGTAACGTCGGTTCCGAAGCCGTGGTTTGTGCACCAATCGTTACTAGAGTAACTGCGTGCCTGTCCAAACCCATCATTAGCCTTCGCCGCGTTTGGGTCTAGCCAGCACGCCACATGGGCACGCCAAATTGCTGTGTTTAATTCGCGCATTTCCCCCGATCGTGACAGGATGTCTGAGCCCGTCATAGACCCAGCGGAATTCGAACGGCTGAAAGCCGAAGTGATATACCTTCGCGGCGTGGTGGATCGGTTGAGCACAAAAGTGGAATCTCTCACTGGAACTGTCCTCCAAATTTCCACTTCCGCCACCGCGCTGCAACGTCAGCCAACGCTGGTGAGCGTGGAACCCCGGATCGGACTGCCAGATAAGTGGAACGGAGTTGATGGCCGACCTGATGGCTTGCTCGCCACTCTAGACATGCTGTTTGAATGTCAGCCCACTAAATACGCCACCGCCCGCGCAAAAGTTGCAATGTTAACCTCTCTCTTGTCTGGCCAGGCCCAGGAATGGGCCGCGGCTCTCTTCAACAATAAATCCGGAGCTTGCAATGACTACGCCCTGTTCGTGGAGGAATTAAAGAAGACATTTGTTCCCCCGAGCAGTGAAGTGGAAGTGGAGTCACAGCTGCTTCATTTACGCCAGGGCAACCGACCAGTCTGTCACTTTGCTTCACAATTCCGTACCCTGGCCGCCAAGCTAAATTGGGGAGATGCTTCTCTACGATCCATCTTTTTGGAGGGGCTGGCTGATTATATCCGAGATGAGATGACCGGTTGTGAGGCCCCCAAAACTCTGGATGAGGTCGTGGACCTCGCCCTGAAGATCGACCAACAAGTGATGCCGCGGCCTCGCCACACCCCTCGGGCCTTTAAACCCTCCCAGCCTCTGAGGGCCACGTCTTCGCAGTCTCCTCCCCCCTCTGAAGGAGCAGCCGCTAGCCCAAGCAGCACGTCCAGCGGGGAGCCCATGCAGCTGGGTAGACTGTCTAAAGAGGAGAGAGAGAGACGCTGGCGTGAGGCTCTCTGTGCCTATTGTGGATCAGCTCAACACCGTCATCCCCAGTGCCCGCTGCGCCCGGGAAACGACGACGCCAGGTAGACTGCCGGGGAGTCCCACCTGGCCCATCCCATTCCTCTGACCCCTCTCGTTTTCTGTTACCAGTAATATTCCACCTGAAGCACCAGCAGTTCTCATCTGAAGCTCTCCTGGATACCGGAGCAGCCGAGAACATCAACCAGAAACTAGCCTCTCGACTTCGCATTCCGTTAACCCCTGTTGATCGATTCCTCCTGGTGACCTCCGTAGATGGGCGACCCCTCCAACCCTACCGGATCCAGTTCCAGACCCGGCCGGTCCACATGTCTATCGGGGATCATCAGGAGGAGATCCGGTTTCTAGTGGTCTCGGCCACTTCCTCCCCTCTCATCCTAGGATACCCCTGGTTCCGTCAGCATGACCCCCACATCTCCTGGTCGTCCTGCCAGATCCTGTATTGGGGTCCCCAATGTCCACACCACTGCCTTCTCTCTCGGACCAAAGTGAACTCCAAGTCGGAAGAGGCCTCTCCCCCGGAGCCCATTGATCTGGATAAGATCCCTCCGGCCTACCACGACCTATCTGAAGTCTTTAGTAAGAGGCGAGCCTCCATTCTACTTCCTCATCGTTCCTACGACATGGCCTTTGAACTCCTCCCGGGAGCGGTGCCCCCTCGCGGTCGCCTGTTCTCTCTGTTTCCTGAAGAGACTAAGGCCATGGAGGAGTATGTTGCTGAGGCTCTCCAACAGGGCTTCATTCACCCTTCCACCTCTCCTGCTGCTGCTGGATTCTCCTTTGTCAAGAAGAAAGATGGCGGGCTCCGCCCCTGTATTGATTATCGGGGCCTGAATAAAGTCACTATCAAGAACCGCCATCCTCTTCCCCTGCTATCCACTGCACTTGACTCCCTCTCCCAGGCCTGCATCTTCACCAAATTGGACCTACACAGCGCCTACAACTTGGTGCGCATCAGGGAAGGGGACGAATGGAAGACGGCCTTCATCATCCCTAACGGACACTGGGAGTACCTCGTGATGCCCTTCGGCCTCTGCAACAGCCCTGCTGTCTTCCAACATCTGATCAACGATGTCTTGCGTGATATGCTAGGCCGGTGGGTGTTTGCTTATCTAGACGACATCTTGATCTACTCCCACACCGAAGTGGACCATATTCGCCATGTGAGGGCCGTGCTGAACAGGCTGCTCGAGTACCAGCTGTTCTGCAAACTGGAGAAGTGTGTTTTCCATCAGCGGTCCACCACCTTCCTCGGCTTCACTATCTCCTCCGACGGCCTAACCATGGACCCGCAGAGGGTCCAAGCCGTGACCCAGTGGCCTCAGCCCTCCAGCCTTAAGCAGCTTCAGAGCTTCCTGGGCTTTGCCAATTTCTATCAGCGCTTTATCCGAAATTTCAGCACCATTGTCGCCCCGCTGACATCTCTCACTAAACCAGCTAACCTGCCTAAACCCTTCTGCCTCTCCCCAAGCGCAAAACAGGCATTCTGGGACCTTATTCACCGGTTCACTACGGCCCAGGGTTTTAATAGTGTAATGACCTGGCTGGGGTTGTTAGCCAGGTGCATTCTGGGTATTGTGTTGTCTGTGTTTTCTATCGTTCTGCTAGTTCCTATGTGTTTGATTCACATGTTGTGTTAGTGTTATGTTAATGTAAGCCACAGTGAAGTTGATGTGTGTTCTGTGGAGCGGGTTGAATTGGCATGGTTGGCTGACACCGCGACTCTATGTGGTGGGAGCGAGATAGGGGTTCGGTGTCAGCAGCGTTAAAGTGGTAGGAAAAAAGATGGTAAATAAATGACTGGTGTGAACCACTACTGCCTCCTGCTGGATCATTTGGGGATTATAAGCCTGCTGTTGAGACGCTCGGGGTCGCGCGGTGTATGGGGCACGAGCGCTCTCCATTCGTGGCGAAAGTTCAGCGATAGCTGCTAGCGCACCGCTAGCCGTTTTAGCTAGTGAGCAGTTTAGCCAGTTCAGCTGTACTAACCTGCGGTTGTTACAATAGTTTTGCAGTTTTCATTAGTTTTTATTTTTATTTCGTTTTGTCTTCAGATTTTCAATTTTATATTAGTTTTAATTATCCATCCATCCATCCATCCATCTTCATCCGCTTTATCCGAGGCCGGGTCGCGGGGGCAGCAGCCTAAGCAGAGAAGCCCAGACCTCCCTCTCCCCAGCCACCTCCTCCAGCTTATCCGGGGAACACCAAATGCGTTCCCAGGCCAGCCGAGAGATATAATCTCTCCAGCGTGTCCTGGGTCTGCCCGGGGCCTCCTCCCGGTGGGACATGCCCGAACACCTCACCCAGGAGGCGCCCAGGAGGCATCCTTGTCAGATGCCCGAACCACCTCAACTGGCTCCTTTCGATGTGGAGGAGCAGCGGCTC
This sequence comes from Oreochromis aureus, assembly GCF_013358895.1. Taxonomy (NCBI): domain Eukaryota; kingdom Metazoa; phylum Chordata; class Actinopteri; order Cichliformes; family Cichlidae; genus Oreochromis; species Oreochromis aureus. The sequence continues at coordinate 10,569,518 of NC_052947.1, forward strand.
TACTCTGAGCCCCTCCCGGATGGCCGAACTTCTCACCCTATCTCTAAGGGAGAGGCCAGCCACCCTTCGGAGGAAGCTCATTTCTGCCACTTGTATCCGCGATCTCGTTCTTTCGGTCACTACCCACAGCTCGTGGCCATAGGTGAGGGTAGGGACGTAGATCGACCGGTAAATTGAGAGCTTCGCTTTTACACTCAGCTCCCTCTTCACCACGACAGACTGGTGCAGCGTCCGCATCACTGCAGCCGCAGCACCAATCCGTCCTGTCGATCTCCGCTCCCTTCTCCCATCACTCGCGAACAAGACCCCGAGATACTTGAACTCCTCCACTTGGGGCAGGAACTCATCCCGACCCGGAGTGGGCACTCCACCCTTTTCCGGCTGAGAACCATGGCCTCAGATTTGGAGGTGCTGATCCTCATTCCCGCTGCTTCACACTCGGCTGCGAACCGTTCCAGTGCGAGCTGAAGGCCTTCACCTGATGAAGCCAGCAGAACCACATCATCCGCAAAAAGCAGAGATGAGATTCTGAGGCCACCAAAGCGAAAGCCCTCCGCCACTTGGCTGCGCCTTAGAAATCCTGTCCATAAAATTATGAACAGAACCGGTGACAAAGGGCAGCCCTGGCGGAGCCCATCACCCACCGGGAACGAGTCCGACTTATTGCCGGCAATGCGAACCAAACTCTTGCAACGGTTGTATAGGGATCGAATGGCCCGTAGCAATGGGCCAGACACCCCATACTCCATAACACCTCCCACAGGACACCCCGAGGACACGGTCAAATGCCTTCTCCAAGTCCACAAAACACATGTAGACTGGTTGGGCAAACTCCCATGCACCCTCAAGTATCCTTGAGAGGATAAAGAGCTGGTCCAGTGTTCCGCGACCAGGACGAAAACCGCATTGTTCCTCCTGTATCCGAGGTTCGACTAGCGGACGAACTCTCCTTTCCAGCACCCTGGCATAGACTTTCCCAGGGAGGCTGAGGAGTGTGATCCCCTGTAGTTGAAACACACCCTCCGGTCTCCCTTCTTAAAGATGGGGACCATCACCCCGGTCTGCCAATCCAGGGTACTGCCCTGATCTCCACGCAACATTGTAGAGGCGTGTCAACCAGGACAGCCCTACAACGTCCAGAGCCTTCAGGAACTCGGGCGGACCTCATCAACACCAGGGGCTCTGCCACCAAGGAGTTGTTTAACTGCCTCAGTGACCTCGCCCCGAAATTGGCGGGTCATTCCCTCATCCCCAGACTCTGCTTCCTCCTCGGAAGACGTGTCAGTGGGATTAAGGAGGTCCTCAGTATTCCTTCCACCGCCTGACAATTTTCTCAGTCGGCGTCGGCAGCGCTCCGCCAGCACTATACACAGTGCAGGTAGAGCACCGCTTTCCCTCCTGAGGCGCCTGACGGTTTGCCAGAATCTCGTCGAGGCAGTCTGAAAGTCTTTTTCCATGGCCTCTCCGAACTCCTCCCACACCCGAGTTTTTGCTTCAGCCACTGTCCGAGCCGCATTCCGCTTGGCCTGTCGATACCTGTCGGCTGCCTCCGAGTCCCACAGGCTAACCAAGCCCGATGGGACTCCTTCTTCAGCCTGGTGGCTCCCTTCACCTCTGGTGTCCACCATTTGGTTCGGGATTACCACCACGGCAGGCACCAACCACCTTGCGGCCGCAGCTCAATGCAGCAGCTTCGCGATGGAGACGCTGAACATGGTCCATTCGGACTCAATGTCCCCAGTCTCCCTCGGAATGCTGTTGAAGCTCTGCCGGAGGTGTGCGTTGAAGATCTCGCAGACTGGGGCCTCTGCTAGACGTTCCCAGCACACCCTCACTACGCGTTTAGGTGCACCGGGTCTGTCCAGCGTCCTCCCCCGCCACCTGATCCAACTCACCACCAGGTGGTGATCAGTTGACAGCTCAGCCCCTCTCTTTACCCGAGTGTCCAGAACATATGGTCACAGGTCTGGTGATACGATTACAAAATCGATCATTGACCTGCGGCCTAGAGCGTCCTGGTGCCACGTGCACTTATGGACACTCTTATGTTCGAACAAGGTGTTCATTATGGCCAAACTGTGATTTGCACAGAAGTCCAATAACAAAACACCGCTCGGATTCAGATCAGGGAGGCCGTTCCTCCCGATCACGCCCCTCCAGGTCTCGCTGTTGTTACCCACGTGAGCATTGAAGTCTCCCAGCAGGACAACAGAGTCTCCAGATGGGGCACCTTCCAGCACCCCCCCCCCCAGGGACTCTAAGAAGGCTGGGTACTCTGAACTGCCACTCGGCGCATAAGCGCAGATGACAGTCAGGACCCGTTCCCCGACCCTAAGGCGCAGGGAACAAACCCTCTCATCCACACCGAAAAACCCCAACGTGCCGGCAGCAAGCCGAGGGATATTAGAATACCCACCCCAGCCCGCCGCCTCTCACCAGGGGCAACTCCAGACTGAGACAGAGTCCAGCCCCTCTCCAGGAGACTGGTTCCAGAGCCCAAGCCATGCGTAGAGGTGAGCCCGACTATATCTAGCCGGTACCTCTCAACCTCACGCACTAACTCAGGCTCCTTCCCCACCAGAGAGGTGACATTCCATGTCCCTATTGCCAGTCTTGGCAGCCGGGGATCAGTCCGCCAGGGCCTCCGCTCCTGGCCGCCGCCCAGCACACAATGCACCCGACCCCTATGGCGCCTCCTGCGGGTGGTGGGCCTGCGGGAGGATGGGCCCATGTCTCCTCTTCGGGCTGTGCCCGGCCGGGCCCCATGGACTAAGGCCCGGCCACCAGACGCTCGCCCTCGGGCACCCTCCCCGGGCCTGGCTCCAGGGCAGGGCCCCGGTAACCCTATCCCGGGCAGGGTAAACTGTTCCCTTGATATTCTCTTCATAAGGGTCTTCTGAATCGCTCTTTTTTTCTGGTCCCTCACCCAAGACCAATTTGCCATGGGAGACCCTACCAGGGGGCAAAAGCCCCCAGACAACATAGCCCCTGGGATCCCTGGGACACACAAACCCCTCCACCACGATAAGGTAGCGATTCACGGAGAGGTAGTTTTAATTAGTTTTTACCAATTGTTTGCTAGTTTAGTTTAGTTTTTATTTTTTTGAAAATCCTTAGTTTCAGTTTAGTTTTGATTAGTTTCAGTTATAGTTTTAGTTGTGTTTGCAATAAAGTGTAACAAAATCCCAGTTTCATCATATCAGTCATTCTCTTCTGCTTATCCTTGGGTATGTTGCTATTCCAGCTACCATACCCTGCACCCTGGACAGGTCGCCTGTCTGTCGCAGGGCTAACACGCAGAGACAGACAACTCACATTCCCACCTATGGGTTCTTTAAATAAATAAATAAAGGCAGATGAACAACCATTGATACCAGGCAACTATAAAATGTATATCTTGGCCGCAATGAGACTCTTGCAGCACCGGGTGTTAAGGCAATTGACTCACACAGTTATGTAGATATCCCAGTCCTGTTGTCTCGGGATGCATCACGCTGCCTTGCCTGGGGTTAGCTTCTGTTTCTGGGGATGAGGGTTGAGTGTGCTCCCTTACTTTGTCAAGGTAAGCTAGGTTAGCCTTCTTGTGTGAGCTTTTCAAGTGCACTTTAAGGTTTGTGGGATTCTTTTCCTTTAAGAAATGTCCCTCATAATTTGTCTCGTTCCACTACAACACACTTGCTTTATCCAAAACACAGTCATATTCAAAGTAATCCCAAATTGGACTCTGGCGCTTTCTCCAGACTTTTCCTGACATGATTCTGCGCGTGGACGGAGCACCAACACAGACGACTCGACTAACGTACTTTGCCACCTGCTGGCATAATGAGACACAGCAAGAAAAAACCTGAAACTAAACTTCTTTTCACCCTGACTATTGTATGACACGCACACATCAACGAAAACTAAACGCATTTTTGCTATAAATTCAGTTAATTTTAGTTAGTTTTGTGAACACTCATTACAGTTTTAGTTAGTTTTCCTTTTTTTGTTTTTATTTTTATTTCCGTTAACGAAAATGTTTTTTCACTTCTAGTTTTCGTTATTTCGTTAGTTTTCGTTAACGATAATAACCTTGCTACGGCCCCCATCCTACTCCACCCTCATCCTGCCAGAGCTTTTGTGGTGGAGGTGGATGCCTCTGATGTCGGCGCCGGCGCCATCCTTTCCCAACATGGCCCAGATGGAAAACTTCACCCATGCTGCTATTTCTCCAGGAAATTTTCTCCCACGCAGCAACGGTACGGTGTCGGGGACCGCGAACTCCTGGCCATCAAGTGGGCCTTAGAAGAGTGGCGGCATTGGCTTCTGGGAGCGAAGGACCCATTCCTGATCTGGACTGATCATCAGAACCTGATCCATATTCGAACGGCCAAGCAGCTCAACCCAAGGCAGGCTCGTTGGGCCCTATTCTTTGAGTCTTACAATTTCCACCTCGCCTACCGTGCTGGTTCCAAGAACACTAAGGGGGACGCCCTCTCCAGACAGTTTGCCCAGGATGGTCTTACGTCGGACCCTGGACCCATCCTACCTGCCCATCGGTTTGCTGCCCCCCTTCGGTGGCCCCTGGAGGACTCCATCCGGGATGCCCTGGTTGCCGAACCATCTCCGCCTGACACCCCTGCAGGGAGGCTCTATGTGCCCTCCCGGTGCCGTCAGGAGGCCTTGCTTTGGGCTCACTCCTCCCTGCTCTCTGGTCACCCGGGGCCCAACAGGACCCTTCAACTCCTCCGTCGTGCCTTCTGGTGGCCCTCCATGACTGGGGACGTCCGTGAATTTGTTTCCGCCTGTGACATCTGTGCTCAGGCTAAGTCCTCGACTCAACCTTCAGCTGGTGACCTTCACCCTCTCCCTGTGCCCAGACGTCCCTGGTCCCATGTCGGCCATGACTTTGTCACCGGCCTCCCGTCCGTGGACGGTCTCGACACCATCCTCACCTTTGTGGACCGGTTTTCAAAAACGGTGCACCTGGTTGCACTGGCTGGCCTCCCTTCTGCTAAACGGACGGCCGAGCTCATCTTGGCCCATGTCATCCGGCTTCATGGATTCCCCAAGGACATAGTCTCCGACAGGGGGCCCCAGTTCACTGTGAGGTTTTGGAAAGCCTTTTGCCATCTGATTGGAGCCTCTCCCAGCCTCTCATCCGGCTACCACCCTCAGACCAACGGGCAGGTTGAAAGGACCAATCAACAACTGGGGCGCTTTTTAAGGTGCTTTGTCTCCGCCCAACCGTCGCTTTGGCCTTGTTACCTGCTGTGGGCTGAGCTGTCTCATAACCTTTACATCTCTTCTGCCACCGGTCTCTCGCCCTTTGAAGTCTGTCATGGTTTCCATCCTCCTATCTTCAACCATCAGGAGGTGGAGGTTGAAGTACCTGCGGCTGAACGGATGGACCGCCGCTGTCGTCAGGCCTGGATCAAGGCGCGGGCTGCCATTTCCCGATCCAACGCTCGGTACACTAAGCAGCATCGTCACCGCCACCGTCCGGGTCATCCTTTTCAGCCAGGGGATCGCGTCTGGCTCTCCACGAGGCACCTGAGGCTCCGTACCAAGTCCAGGAAGCTCACTCCTAGGTTCATTGGCCCATATGAGATCACTGCCCAGCTCAACCCCATAACTTACCGTCTCTGGCTTCCATCCGCCATGAAGGTCCACCCTGTTTTCCACGTCTTGCAGCTCAAGCGGCGCGTTACTTACTCGCTGGCACCTCCCTCCCCGGCCCCGCCCCCGCCCAGGTTCATCGATGGGGATCCTGTCTACACTGTCTTTGGGGGGGGGGGTCCTGTCAGGCAGTGATCAGCTGATCACGGGGTCGGGCTTAAAAGAGAGACAACACCCACCTGTTCTCCGCTCAGACATCGATCTCTTCATGTCAGGAGCTCCAAATCCTTGCCGACGTCAGTCTCTGCCTGCTTCAGCAACTGTGAGTGTTTTCTCTCTTGACTCATCTGCTCATCCCGGCTAAGTTCGCTCTCCGTCTGTAACGTCGGTTCCGAAGCCGTGGTTTGTGCACCAATCGTTACTAGAGTAACTGCGTGCCTGTCCAAACCCATCACTAGCCTTCGCCGCATTTGGGTCTAGCCAGCACGCCACACGGGCACGCCGAATTGCTGTGTTTAATTCGCGCATTTCCCCCGATCGTGACAGGATGTCTGAGCCCGTCATAGACCCAGCGGAATTCGAACGGCTGAAAGCCGAAGTGATATACCTTCGTGGCGTGGTGGATCGGTTGAGCACAAAAGTGGAATCTCTCACTGGAACTGTCCTCCAAATTTCCATTTCCGCCACCGCGCTGCAACGTCAGCCAACGCTGGTGAGCGTGGAACCCCGGATCGGACTGCCAGATAAGTGGAACGGAGTTGATGGCCGACCTGATGGCTTGCTCGCCACTCTAGACATGCTGTTTGAATGTAGTGTAACGTTGCCATTTTCACCCAAACTGAATATTTCTTTCACCTCTGCTCTGTTCAGACATTCATGAGTAAAGTCTGCTGAGTGAGGAGTTTAGATTTACCTGTGACAATCAAAAAGACTCCAGGCAGATCAGACTGTGTCCATCCTTCATGATCTTTCTGGAATCTGAATGTGTATCCTCCTGAGTCATTCTTCTTCAGGTTGTTGATGGTCAGGATGTGTTGGTTCTTCATGTTGTCCTGATACTCCACACGACCTGCAGCCTCAATCACCTCTTCAACTTCCACTTTATCTTTTCTCCATTTTTTACTCCAACATTTAAACTTTGGCTTCCTGTTATCAGGATGTGAGTATTCACTTGTGATGTTCACTGAAGATCCTTCCAGAGCACAGATTCTCCTGCTGACATAATTCACTCTCCAGCAGTTTTTATCCTGAACACCTGAAATATAGATGGAAGATTTAAAGTTGTTTGATTTTCTGTATTTCATTATTAGCTGGCAAAATAGATTTGACACTTACAAGCTTCCTTAGATTGAAGATGTTTGTGGCCTTTAACTGCACAAGAGAATGTGTCTCTTGAAGAGTTATGAGTTGAAAAATGTTGATTCTCATGATAGTTTCTTTTGTTGTGATACCACATGTAGACAGTTTGATGGTCAGTCAGGTTACAGCTGGTGTTACAGGTCAGTGTTACAAACTCTGAGGTGGAAGAAACTCTTTGAACATGAACCTCTGTTGAAAAAGGATAAACAGACTTCTTGTCACTATAATTGGTATAATCATACAACTTATTTAATCATATATTATTTAGTTAAATGAATATGATATAAACTTCACCTCTGGGGTATGTGATGGTGCACGGCTCATCCACTGATGTCTGTTTATAAGAACACATGTTTCCATAAGCATAAGTCACACTGAAGCATGTCTGTGCGATGGAATCTGAACAAAAAGACATGAGGTTAAATGTTTGTACTGAGGTCATTTTTACAGGGGTTTGCTGAAGGGTTTGTAGCACAATAAACATCATGACTCACCCACAGAGACTTCAGGGGCTCTGAGATCCTCGTAGCCTTTGACAGCACAGGAGTATGTGACTGCTTCCTCACTGCTGAGCAGCTCTTGGTACCAGGGAGACCAGTCCTCATAGAGAAACTCTCTGTTCTTGTACCAGATGTAGGCTGCAGGCTTTTCAGTCAGAGGACAGCTGCTGCTGCACATCAGTGTTACTGTCTGTCCCTCTGTGGCAGGAATCACCTTTACCTGCAGCTCTGAGAGGATGATGGATAACAACTTATACAATGATGTCATTTGGAATGTAATAGATGGGTAAAAATCACTGTACCTGTAACAACCTGGAGAGTAATTCTATTGAACCAACAGCGTCCTGGACTGTCTGTAGTCTTCATGCAGCAGTAAGTGTTTGCATCACTCTCTCTTAGATCATTGATGGTTAAAGTTGGGTTTTTCTCTTCAGACATGTACATTACACGGTGTCCATCCACAGAGAGCTCACTCTGAAGATACTTGTAACCATCCCAGTCTATAGTGAACCATTTTCTGCTTGAAGTCAGATGTTGATCTGAGCAGGGCAGATCGACTGGTGAACCTTTGAAAGCACAGATCCTGGTTTCTCCTCCATTAACATCTTTAACAGAAACTTTTATTAGCAAACTGATTTATTGTCTTATTACCTGTGGTTTTTTTCTATCCTTAGAATGTACATAAGTAAATTATCTTTAGATATCTTTTTATAATGATGTATAAATGATCACTCATACCTGAAATGTAGAAGATGAAACAGAGGAACACATGTCGAAAACCTGTCAGCAACATGTTGGTTGGAGACCAGCGTGGAAGCATGAAGTTGACAGTAAATATAAAAGTAGACACCATTTACTCACATCTCAAAATCGATTGAAAAACAGAAGGGCTGACATGACTGTTTTATGTTCAGTGGTTTGGCACACAAAGCACCTTTGAAACTAAACATGAACGTCCTTCCTCTGTGGTTCTTTTGTTCTCTGCAGGAAGTGCAATGTGGTTTAGTTGTCTTACCCTGAATATTTTAGATGTTCAGGTAACTTTCAGTTCTCAATAAAGTGTTAATATTATTCCCCTATATATATATATATTTATATATTTATGTGCTGTGTGTATGTCAGGCTCCCACCTAATGGAGTGATGTGATATAATGAAACATTCAGTCCTAACTCATGTCAAAATGTTTATACAAACATTATTACAAGGTATGATTACAGCATGTTAAAATAAGAATAATAATAATGATGATGATATTATAAATCATAATAACAATCATAACAATAATAACAATGGTGGCCATTTTGAAAACATCACCATTATTAACGATCCATCTAGCTTGTTCTACTCTTCAGCAGTTTGTGGTCTGCCCAGCGTAGGTTGCCATTATCACAGCACATGATCTCAGAAGCACAGACTGCTGCATTTGGTTAGTGCAGGTTATGTTTCCCATAATATTTTGCACTGTTTCTTAATATTATCTTTAAGTTAACATGCAAAACGACCACAGTTTTCTTTTTTAGAAACTGATCATGATCACAGCAGTGCACATGTGTGTAGTGTGTTCATGCTTGTTGCAAATGGAGCGGCATGTCAACACTACATTTAATGTTCTGTTTTGGCTACATTATTACACATTAGTTTCTGTGTACTGTCATACTGACATCTGTATTTGCAATTGTCATACTTTGTAAATCCAAATTTTCAATACAGTTTACATACACACATAAACACTTTTACCTGTTTATTGAAACATTTTCCAATTATAGTTTTATAATGGACATGGACAAAATGTGTATGGTCTCAGCTGTCATGTGCAGGTATCCACATTCAAATTGGATAAAGGGTTTAGGAGTTTCAGCTCCCTAACATGTGACACCTTCTTATTAAATGGACCAAAGGTATTTGAACAAATGACTCAAAGGCTTTTTCATGTTCAAGTTGCTGTGGATTTTATTATGACATATATACCTGTATACACTAGACATGTAATCATAGTTACTTTCATAAATTGTGTGTAATCATATATACTCATATAGACTATGCATACTCACAATGAAGTGTTTATATAGTGGAGTCACTGTGTTAAGCAGTTAACCTGCATATTCAAATCACAGGACCCATATATATAGGTTAAATATATCTACCATTGCATTAAGGAACGATTTGTGCCACTTCTTGTATGAACACATGTTCATTAGTACTGTTTAAAAATGTAACAATGAGGATCAGTAAGAAACTTTTGATATTGTTATGGGCAACTGTGACTAGTCCAACAAAGGGTTAATTCAGCTTGGCACTGCTAATGTATGTGCATAGGACCCTTCTCGTTATGCAGCTGCCTTTGACTGTGCAGCAGAAGCATTCAGCTGTTTGAGACACCAGGCAGCAGAAACATTCAGCCCTGTTTAACTGGACTGCTTCACAGCGTGTGCAGCCCTTTAACTGGCTGTACAACAGAAGCATGTAGCTGTTTGGATGGCTGTAAAGCAAAGGCCTGCGGACCTTTCTGGGGCCGTGACACAAAAGCATACAGCCCTCTAAATGGCTGTAACACAAAAGCATACAGCTCATTAAATGACAGTAAAGCCGAAGTGTACAGCCCTTTCAATATCTCTATAAGCAAATAAACCTGGCCTTTGCAGGGCGTGTACCAGGGATTCTCGTTCTTGCCTCAAACACCAGAAGGCGAACAAGTAAACCCTCACTCAGCATGGATAGCAATTTATGTCTGGCATGCAGGCCCAAAAAAATTGTTGAATGGATTAACTGATTAATTGCTTTTCTGCAGACTTTCAGACTCACTTTGGCCATGAAACTGTCAAAGGGACCCAGTGCAATAATGAATAAGAGACTGGTTTGCAAGAAGTTATGGTGTAGGGTCGTGTATATCATAAGTGGAAGATGAAAAGAAAAAACAAAGGATGAAAGGGAGGGGGGGTCACCGTCCCTGTATAAGATGAGTCTGATATGCACTGGGACTCTCTTTTTTTCCTGCTGCCTCTTTCCTGTCTGTCTTTGTGTGTGTTTTCTGTTTGTGCTTTAAGGCTCTACACCCCGGGGTTGCTTCGCTTTTTGTTTGCTTGTTTTTATATGTGTTATTTCTGCTTTTAAATGTACTGTTCTGCAGTTCATATGACAATGTTTAATAAACTCTGTTCTAAAATTCTACTCTTTTCCAGAGAATCATTATGAGTGATTTGAATTTAATTGGATCCGAAAAGCTGGACCTCCACAGCGTTGGTGGGTTAAGGTTATCATATTGGCTTCAAAATTTGCGACCCGACAAGGTGTGGGCAAATCATTATCTCATTATCAGTTAAGTAGATAAAAGGCCTGGAGTTGATTTGAGGTGTGGTGATTGCATTTGGAAGTTTATGCTGGGAACAGACAACGTGGTCAAAGGAGCTCTCCCTACAGGTGAAACAAGCCATCCATAAGCTGCAAAACAGAAAAAAAAACATCAGAGAAATTGCTACAATATTAGGTGGGGCAAAATCTACAGTTTGGTACATTCTGAGAAAGAAAGAAAGCACTGATTAACTCAGCAACACAAAAAGACCTGGACATCCACAGAACACAACAGTGCATGATCGCAGAATCATTTACATGGTGATGAGAAACCCCTCCACAACAACCAACCAAGTGAACAAAACTCCCCAGGAGGCAGACTGTGACACAAGGACCTGAGGAGGTCTGCAATTTTTTTTGTTGTTGTTGTTGTTTTTTTTTTTAGCAAAATTGTTTTTTTTATCTTGCTCTCTTCTGGGCTCCTGCAGCTACTGCTTAAGGATGCCATGGTTAGCTTAATGGACCTCAGCTGTGCTGGTCAGCCTTCCCCTTCACTGTCCCCCAACCCACTGCTCCACCCCACCCCTACACCTGAGCCACAAAGCACACCCTGCCACAGAGGCGAAGTATGAAGACAAGACTGCATAAAAGTGAATACAGAGGGTTCACTACAAGGTGCAAGCCACTCATAAAAGTTGCTAAAAAAAAATCTAAAAAAAACAGCACAGTACTGGAAAAACAGTCTTTGGACAGATGAAACCAAGATCAAGTCAACCTCTAACAGAATGATGGCAAGAAAAACATATGGAGAAGGCGTGGAACAGCTCATGATCCAAAGTATATCACATCATCTGTAAAACATAGCGGACCTCTTCCAGTGGATCAAACATTCAATGATTTAAATGATATTTTGCAGAAATTAAATAACTGAAAATAAAATTTTCATTTCTAATATTTGGTTAAAAACTCTTTGCTGGCAATGACAGCCTGAAATCTTGAACTCATGGATATCACAGGATGTTGGGTTTCCTCCTTTTTAATGCTAGATCTTTACTGCAGTGGCTTTCAGTTGGTGTTTGTTTGCAGGCCTTTCCGTCTGAAGTTTAGTCTTCAACAAGTGAAATGGATGTTCATTTGGTTTAAAATTAGTTTACTGACTTGGCCATTGAAGAATATTCCACTTCTTTGCTTTAATAAACTCCTGGGTTTCTTTGGCTGTATGTTTTGGGTCATTGTCCATCTGTATTATGAAACGCCGCCAAATCAATTTGACTGCAGTTTTTCTGGACTTGAGCAGACAGTATGTCTCTGAACATCTCAGAATTCATTCAGCTGCTTCTGTCCTGTGTCACATTATCAATAAACACTAGTGTCCCAGTGCTACTGGCAGCCATGTATGTCCAAGCCATCACACTGCCTCCGCTGTGTTTTACATACATATGTTTTTCACACTGTCTGTGAAGACATCCACAGTGGTTTTCAACCCACCGAATTAAAGCTGAAAAGTTCATTGTGGTAATGCGCAGAGCCCAGCTTATAAAAACTTTGTCCCTGTCCAAATATTTATAGACCTTACTGTATATATACCAGTGGCATAGGGCAAAGTGGCAAAATTTTCTAGTGACAGTGCCACAATAAGATAAGAACAAACTATAAAATGAGGATACATTCAATGAAATAAAAATGACATAACAACAATAAAACAGCTCTAACAAAGACATAAAAAAGTTTCCAGTCCAATCTTTTCTTGTTCTGCAACAACAGCCGGGCCTGGCTGCTACCAATCTTGAGTGTGGGGCTTTTCCATATTATCCATTTGGTCAATCAAATTGTTTCTTACATCTGACAGCTTGGATAGGCTCCAACCCCTCCGCGAAACTGAAATGGATAAGTGGAAGAAAATGGATGGATGGAATATGCTGTCTGGAATAATATTATAAAATTGTCTAGGAATGAACTAAAATATCTAAAATAGAAAAAAACGCTTCACATCATAACTAGACGATCTAAAATCAACAAATGTAAAACTGTACAAATGTGTTTAATATACAGCTCGGAATGAATTCTGCAATTATGCATTGTGACAATATCACGGGCTATAATGCAGTGAGATTCACAAACATTTCAATGTCCTCTGCTATAACAGCACATCTATACACACGAGGGGCATCCCCACATCAAACATTACAGCTTTTGTATCCCTTATATTGTCCCTTATGTTGTTATACTTATATTGTTGAACACCCTGTCATTGTGTGTAATTGCTCTCAATGTCAGAAGAGGGAGACAAAAGCAGATTAACTTTTACTATGATTGTTTTTTTATTTTTTAGATGACCATGAATTATTACATTCACGCGAATAACATGTGAAGCCAATTGAACTGCCTAATCTAGTTGTGTTGAATACAGAAAAAAGGTATAAATAATGTGAAATATAGATTCAAGTACGACACACAAAATTTAAAATGAGAGGTGCAGAGGTGTGTTAAAAGGTTTGTTCACCACAGTGTACTTCTGCAGGTCTTTAACTGTCGTCTGTTTCTGCTGAAATGACAACAGATTCTCCATCAGAGCTTGTTTTATGTCTAAACTTCACAGCAGCGTAATCAGCATGCTGCTCGTCTCTGGGCTGAAGTGGCTCTATGGTGGAAAAAAGAGGATCTGTGTGGTTTTTGAAGAAGTGGACTTTGCTGTAGAGGACTTCATCCTCCACCTGTGGCTGAGCTAAGACGTCTTCACATGCAGGATCAGGATTTAGCTGAGAACAAAAAGCGATACATCATAATACACTTAAAGATTTGACTCCTTCGACTCTGTAAGACAGATTATTCAGTATGAATATGTGTTTTAGACTCTACAGTAATCTTTACCTTCACTATGTAGTTTGATGTGTCATTTGTGGAAGACTGACTCATAGTCCACTTTTTTCTGATTATCGAAAGTAATAAACAGGAAAATAAGTGAGTTCATGCCAGAGATTAAATGTTGTCACTTTGAACCAAACACAGTGTTGCTTACCTAATCAAAAAGAAGAAAAAGAGAAGCGTTAAAATCAAAATTATTACAGAAACTCGTGTCCTTCCTGTGATACTTTGGACAGTGAGAGTCTTTGGAGCAGAGCTGATATCTTTGTTGGTTTTCACAGCACAGGAGTAGCTTCCTGCATCCTCCCTGCTGACTGGGTCTAGGATCAGATGTTTGTTCTGGTTCTCTCTCGGGGTCAGAGGTCGACTGTTCAAGTACCAAATGTAGTTTGTGTTGTCAGTCAGAGGACAGCTGGTACTGCAGGTCAGTGTGACTCTCTGACCCTCTGTCACCACTGCAGAAGGACTCATCTTCACTCTCAGCTCTGAAAGAGGAACATTTATAATGACAGATAATTACATGTCAAGATGAAACATTACACAATTGCAACATGTGCTAGAGACTGAATCTGAGTGAGTTGAGCCAAAAAGCAGACTCTTTAATCCCCCATGCACTGATAAAATCTAATATTGACCTAAGTTGTGTACTTTTATGACATTTACGAGGGAATAGTTTCTTTTTTTAACTCCACTCCATGTACAGTGTATGACAGCCTGAGTTATTATTTACTTAAAGGTTTATCTTACCATTTCATACTGCCTGTCCAGTTGCTTCTTTTTTGTGGGTCTCTGCCATGACTTTTGTCTTCAGTAACTGAAGCTTGCATTGTGCTTTGGGTCTTTATGTCATGATCATTGGTTTTATACCCAGTGTTTTCTGTTTTGGACTTAGTTGCCTTTTTTTTTTAAAATATATTTTCTGTCTGACTTCATTCTAGTTTTAGTTTAAACATTACCTTTGCTTATGTTAGGTTGTCAATCTTGTGTTGTATTCAAGATTTCTTTGTTAGATATTCTCAAGTTTTTCCTGCCCTCCTATGTACTCTTTGCCTAGTCTGTGTTGCTGTTATTTTTCCCATGTTTAGTCAGTTTTAACTTTGTGTTTAGTTTGCCCCGTCTAGTTTGTGTTTCAGTCAGTGTCTCCTGATTGATTTTGATAGTTTCTTGTCCTGTGTGTTGTGTTCAGTTTTGCTTCCCTTGTCGTTGGGCTGACTTATTTGACCTGTGCATTGTTTTGCCCAGCTGTGTATTTCCTATCAGCTAGTCAGTGTCTGTGTTTCAGTTAGTTTACTCAAGCTATGCTATGCTTGTAATTTGGTTTTGTCAGTAGTGATGGGTAAAGCAAGGCTTCGTGAAACAATGAACCAATGGAAGAATTTGGCTGCGAAACAATCTGAGACCCATCTCCACAGTTACATCTGCTGGCCAATTTGAGTATCGCCACATATTGATAATGCTGTTCTGTGAAACAATGATGCAGAAAAGCACTATTCCAAACAAAAATACTTATTAAACCAGACTGTCAATGATAGTGAATAACACATGTTTTGGAGAAATCCCACACAAACATGGCAAGAATAATATTGAGACTGTTAAAGACAGCTGCTGGCTTTGATCGTAATAAGCAGTGTGCTTCAACAAAATTATCCCTCTGTTTGCATTCTTGTTACTCTCAATAATTCACTTTATCAAGTAAAACATACAGGGAAAAGGCTGCTGTATTTAATGTAATAATCACAAGTTTTCAGCTGTTTTTGTCTCAGTCGGCTTTGTTTTTTACTCACAGGACTCAAACGCTGGATGTGTTTGGTTGATTTTTTAATTTTGTAGGAGGCTCCTGACCGCCACCTGGCTCTCAGGGTCTTGTTAACGAGTGACGGGAGAAGGGAGCGGGAGATCAACAGACGGATTGGTGCTGTGGCTGCAGTGATGCAGACGCTGCACCAGTGTGTTGTGGTAAAGAGAGAGCTGAGAGAGCTGAGCGAAGCTCTCAATTTACTATTCAATCTACGTCCCTACCCTCACTTACAAGCTGTGGGTAGTGACCAAAAGAATGAGATCGTGGTTACAAGCGGCATAAATGAGCTTCCTCTGAAGGGTGGCCTCTCCCTTAGAGATACGGTGAGAGGTTCAGTCATCCGCGAGGGCCTCAGAGTACAGCCGCTGCTCCTCTACATCGAAAGGAGCCAGTTGTCCCACCGGGAGGAGGCCCTGGGGCGGACCCTGGACACACTGGAGAGATTACATCTCTCAGCTGGACTGGAAACGCCTTGATGTTCCCCTGGACAAGCTGGAGGAGGTGGCTGGGGAGGAGGTGGATGGATGGATGCATAGATGGATGGATGGATAAGAGTTTGTGTCATCAGGTAAGTTCTACACACTGTCAATCAAAGGTAGAAGGGGGCGTAGCTTTAGCTTTTATTTTTAATAATTAAAAACTATTTAAATGAAAATACTAAATGTCTTTTCCTTCTTTAAAAAAAGTTAACATTTATCAAATTTTTATTGGTGAATTGTAACACTCGATTTCATGCACATCTTTAAACCATCCTCTGCTGAGTGACCTCTGAACCATGAAGAAACTTTCCTTAACTTTATACTGCTGTGAGTCAGAGCTGAAAACTGTTTTATTTTCTTCTTGAAGCAGAGGTGGGGTTTTTATATTTAACAGCAATTGAGAGCAAAAATAATGATGAAAGAGAGTATTATTTTCTTTTATGTGTGCGTGTAATAAACAGAAGCTGTAGTATCAAAACAGTAATTCAATAAATAGAAAAAACTCTGAAGCAGCAGGTATGCCACCTGTCGAAACTGTGGTGAAGGGTAGTTTGAACATCTGTGGACCCGACTGTATATAATATTTAAACTAATATAATTATCTAAAATAGAAACCAACTTTTATTTTTGATATTTTAACTATAGTTATGTTTCATAAAATGCACATGATTTTAATTAAATCTAAACCTTTTATTGTAAGGAAATATTTTATCATTGTTATAGAACAAAGAAGGACCTAAATATTTCTTTCACCTCTGCTCTGTTCAGACATTCATGAGTAAAGTCTGCTGAGTGAGGAGTTTAGATTTACCTGTGACAATCAAAAAGACTCCAGGCAGATCAGACTGTGTCCATCCTTCATGATCTTTCTGGAATCTGAATGTGTATCCTCCTGAGTCATTCTTCTTCAGGTTGTTGATGGTCAGGATGTGTTGGTTCTTCATGTTGTCCTGATACTCCACACGACCTGCAGCCTCAATCAGCTCTTCAACTTCCACTTTATCTTTTCTCCATTTTTTACTCCAACATTTAAACTTTGGCTTCCTGTTATCAGGATGTGAGTATTCACTTGTGATGTTCACTGAAGATCCTTCCAGAGCACAGATTCTCCTGCTGACATAATTCACTCTCCAGCAGTTTTTATCCTGAACACCTGAAATATAGATGGAAGATTTCAAGTTGTTTGATTGGTCTGTATTTTAGCCCTTCAGTTATCGTTAGTAGTTGGCAAAATAGATTTGACACTTACAAACTTCCTTAGATTGAAGATGTTTGTGACCTTTAACTGTACAAGAGAATGTGTCTCTTGAAGATTTTTGAGTTGAATAATGTTGATTCTCATAATAGTTTTTTTTGTTGTGATACCACATGAAGACAATTTGATCATCAGTCAGGTTACAGCTGGTGTTACAGGTCAGTGTTACAAACTCCGAGGTGGAAGAAACTCTTTGAACATGAACCTCTGTTCAAAAAGGATAAATACATTTCTTGTTACTATATGTGATATAATCATACATCTTATTTAAGTCATATACATGTATTGTTTAAACGAATATGATATAAACTTCACCTCTGGGGTAAATGATGGAGCACGGTTCATTCACTGATGTCTGTTTATAAGAACAAATGTTTCCAAAAGCATAAGTCACACTGAAGCAGGTCTGTGTGATGGAATCTGAACAAAAAGACTTGAGGTTAAATATTTGTACAGAGATAATTTTTACAGGGTTTAGCTGAAGAGTTTGTAGCAACAATAAACATCATGACTCACCCACAGAGACTTCAGGGGCTCTGTGATCCTCGTAGCCTTTGACAGCACAGGAGTATGTGACTGCTTCCTCACTGCTGAGCAGCTCTTGGTACCAGGGAGACCAGTCCTCATAGAGAAACTCTCTGTTCTTGTACCAGATGTAGGCTGCAGGCTTTTCAGTCAGAGTACAGCTGCTGCTGCACATCAGTGTTACTGTCTGTCCCTCTGTGGCAGGAATCACCTTTACCTGCAGCTCTGAGAGGATGATGGATAACAGCTTATACAATGATGCCATTTGGAAAGTAATCAATGAGTAAAAGTCACTGTACCTGCAACAACTTGAAGAGTAATTCTGTTGAGCCAACAGAGTTGTGGACTGTCTGTAGTCTTCATACAGCAGTAAGTGTTTGCATCACTCTGTCTTAGATCATTGATGGTTAAAGTTGTGTTTTTCTCTTCAGACATGTTGTACGTTACACGTTGTCCATCCACAGAGAGCTCACTCTGAACATACTTGTAACCATCCCAGCCTATAGTGAACCATTTTCTGCTATAAGTCAGATGTTGATGTGAGCAGTGCAGATCCACTGATGAACCTTTGAGAGCACAGATCCTGGTTTCTCCTCCATTAACACCTTTAACAGAAAAGAGTTAATAAATGTTCTTGTTATCTTATTAATATGTCATTTTAATCACTTAATAATTTTCACTACTTCACATTAGGAACTAGTCCAAACTAAATTTTCTCATCTGTAAATTTTACAATATCTTTGTACTTAAGTTATTATTAACTAACGATTTTTACATAAGAACTCATAAATGATCTCTGATACCTGAAATGTAAAAGATGAGACCCACAAACAGACGACCAACATCTCTCAAGTCCATTGTTGTTTTAGTCCAGAGTTTGAGCGTAAAGCTGACAGTAAAAGCTCGAACCGACAAAAGACAAAGTAAGTCATCAGTCAGACTAAGCAGTACTGTTTGTCAGAGCAAAGGGTGAGGGGGGACTGCTGGTTCGTATTCTTTGGTTTCACACATCATGCATCTTTGAAACTAAAGCTAAACTTGCTTCCTCTTCCTTTAAATCTTTTGCATTCTTTTATGCTTTGTTTTAACATGAATGATATTTTAATTTGCATCAATTGATTTCATATATAATGATTCTTTTGTTTTATTTACTGTCTGCATGCAGTTGTGATTTGAATGTGTTAAACATTCAGTTTTTTAAATATATTGAAGTTGTTCAACAGAAAGTTGTGGAGGTATAACAGATTACAATGTAAACACACAGCTGGAGTGATGTAGACTTTAATCTTCTGCCATTTTTATCTTTTCTTTTTAAAAGTATTAAACAATGTGATATGGGGAACACGTTATTTAAAATATCATTAATGAGTGTTTGAGCTCTCAGATTGAATTGTATTTTCCATTTCCATGAATGTTTCCTTTTACAGCACAGATCCTCGTTTTTGTGTAAAGCTGACAGTAAAACTTTGAACCAAAAGACAAAAAGTAATGCATCGGTCAAACTAAACACTTTCTGTGCAGACTGAAGGGTGAGGGGGACAAAATGACTTTTTTTTTCTTTTCTTTTATGAAGGAACTGGTTTCACACATTGTACAGCTTTGAAACTAAAATCAGACTTTCTTCCTCTTTGTCTCTTGCCTTCTTGTATACTTTGTATCAGCATGAAAAAGTTACTTTCTTATTCATTTATTTATGTAGCCTGTCTCTTGTTGCTTTCTTTAAGATATCCATATGCAACCAGTGTTTGAGTTGTCTGATTGAATTGTATTCTGGCTTTAAAGAGTTAACCTTAATTCATTATTGTTGCTTCCCTGTAGTGGTTGAACTTGTCACTTACTCTTGGTTATTCCTGTTTCTTGGATGTCACTGCTGAGTGTGGCTCAACAGTCAAAACTTGTGGCAGGCTTTAATCTTTTTTAGCCACACCCAGAAAGGATAAATGGAATTCAACAAAATGAAATGAAACACTATCATACATAGTGGAGCCAGTTGAGGTGGTTTGGGCATCTGACAAGGATGACACCTGGGCGCCTCCTGGGTGAGGTGTTCCGGGCATGTCCCACCGGGAGGAGGCCCCGGGGCAGAGCCAAGACACACTGGAGAGATTATATCTCTGGCCTGAGAACACCTTGGTGTTTCCCCAGACAAGCTGGAGGAGGTGGCCGGGTAGAGGGGGGTCTGGGCTTCTCTGCTCAGGCCGCTGCCCCCTGGGAACTGGCCTCAGATAAGCAGAACAAGATGGACGGATGGACTATCATATATTCTGTAATGAAAAATAAGTACTTTACTTGTTCCCGTGTCAACTTCAAGATGAAACTAGATAATTTTGGGGGACTTCTTGAAGTTGCTTAGCAGTTCAGGACATTTCCACCAGAGGACACCATTATAGCTCTTCATCTCAGCTACATTTTGAATTGCTCTCTGGCTACTTCTTGTCAAGTTCACAGTACAAGATAAATGAGGTGTTACAGTGGTGGATGGCCAAGATTTAAATAATAAATTCAACATATATACAAATAATCCCTGTAAGTCAAATGCTCAGGCTTCAGAATTTATTGCCTTAATTTCAGATAGTTTTTCTTGTCTGTAATCAGGTTATCAGCTCCACTTCTTGAACAAATGGTAACAATTTGAATTTTTACAGATAACATTTAACAAATCAAGCTGTATTTTCAAGAAGTCAGTTCCTTCAGTGTATTTTACAGTAAAACAAAAATAACAACTTAAATACTTCATGTATATTGCGTGTGTATGTGGTTGTATGTGGTGTTTCCATTGCTGTTTCTAGGACTGCACTCTTCTGTACAGAAACCTCTGATGTTGTGCCTGGAATCTGCTGAAGCCACTCTCCCCAGTTTGGGGTGGCAGCTCCTCATGCTCCTATTACCATTGAGACCACTTTTGACTTTACCTTCATAATCTCCTCCAGTTGGTCCTTCAGCCCCTGGTACTCCATGATTTCATTGTGTTTCTGCTTTCTTGCTGTTAGCTGTGATTGAAAAAATTATCACAACTGTGGTCTTCTGGTCTTTGTAAAACACATCTTGGCCAACAGTGCTTCATTCACATGGCATTTGTAGATGTTATTAAATGTTTTACCGTTACTATGTAAAGGTTATCGTATACAGTAGTAAAGTAGTTACTATTTAAACGATGTCAGGACTGAAATACAATCAAGTTACCAGTAAAATGATTAATTGCAGCCACAGATTCACAGTAAATATCCCAACAAGCTTTAATGCATCGATAATAAATTATCTGCTGGTTCCTGTGCATCATTTAAACTGTATGACACTCATACTGACCCAGGGTCAGTGTAAAATAAAATCCTACCTGTCTGAGGAAAGTCTGGCTCCTTTAATCCTGGATGAGAAACTGTGTGTCTGTGCTGAATCATTTTATAAAATCAGGTTGGAGACAGGCTGCTTTGAGTGTGGTCGCTTTCTCTGTTGAAAAAAAGATTGGTCTTAATTTCAGATGGTAACAATTTGAGTTTTTACAGTTAATATTTAACAAATCAACTAGTGTGTACAGCGTATTTTACAATAAAACATAAATAAAAACTTATAAATGAAATTACATAATTTTCAGACATGATACCAACTCCATAATAGAGTCCATTATTATAGAGTTGATTCACAACATATTACTTTGTAATTATGCACTATTCTTGCTTTAATAGTACATCTGAAACTGACTATTATATGGGCTATTATAAATGAAAAAATAAAAAAAATTGCAACAATTACTTTAAACGGAAATTCTAATTTTGTAATTCAACATATTTTCCTTTTTTTCTTCATTTTTAACATACTCAGAGTGGAACAAGCATCCACAAACATGTTGATGCCACCAACTCCACTCCACACAATTCTATCTACTTGCTGTTGCTACAAAGAGGAGCACCATCCACATTTTTTTTTTATTGACCTGGACAAGCAGGTCATACCATGCAAGTCAGCCAGTTCACTTGGAGATTTTGATGGACTTTGGCTCACTTTGTATTTGGAACTGTTTATAATCAAATGCTCCACAATATGTATGTCTACATACAAAGAACAATATACAACATAAATGTTGACAACGTTCAGGAGACTCCACGTGTTGCAGAGATACGGGCTACTTAACTAAGCAGTGAATTAATCAACCTGAATTTCCCATCAACGTGATCACTTTCTTATGGTGGAATATTTTCTGGTTTTACTCCGTCTTTTGTTTTTTAATACTATTTTGATATTTTTTATATCACTCAGTATACTTTGATATTATGGGGAGTATTTATTTTATTTGTCAGAGACATTTATTAGGACTGATTGGAGGCAAATTTAATTTCAAAAGACTATTTGTGACACTGAAAAAATTAGTTAGATATTAACAATGTATGGAGTTATAATTTAATTAACACCAAATGTTACATTTTACATTTTACACTTTTCAGGAGCTTTTCAATTTGTTCAAGATAACGCTTAAAAAGTAACAGTGTCATATTGTAATATTTATGAGATTAGGTATCTCATAGAGTAAAAGCATATTAACAATTGTGAGTGTTAATGGAGGTTTACTCTATAACTGAATTTAACTCTAATCACAGTAAAATTGACTGAAAATTCAACACTGAGATGAGTGTAACTTTTACACTGTACAGGGCGGGAACATATTAGTGAGACAAGACCCTCACAGCCCCCATCCTGGACCCCCTGCAGTTTGCATACAGAGCTAACAGGTCTGTAGACGATGCTATCAACATGGCTCTACACTTCATCCTGCAGCGTCCAGACTCCCCGGGAACCCAGGATCCTGTTTGTGGATTTCAGCTCTGGCTTCAACACCATCCTTCCAGACCTTCTCCAAGGCAAGCTTTCCCAGATGAATGTGCTTGATCCCATCTTCGGTTGGAACATTGACTTCCAGACATGGAAGCAACATATTTTGCTGGAGGAGAATGTCTCGGATTCCTGGACCATCAGCACCGGCTCCCCTCAGGGCTGTGTTCTTTCTCCTCTGCTGTTCTCCCTATACACCAACTGCTGCACCTCCAACCACCAGTCTGTCAAGATGATTAAGTTTGCAGATGACACCACTGTTATCGGACTCATCTCAGATGGGGTGAGTCTGCCTACAGGAGGGAGGCTGAACGTCTGGTGTCATGGTGCAGCCGTAACAACCTGGTGTACTTCCTGAGGCAGCTGAAGAAATTCAACCTGCCAACACAGACGATGATGCAATTCTACAGTGCAATCATCGAGTCCACCCTCACCTCTTCCATCACCATGTGGTACGCTGGAGCCGCTACCAGGGACAAACAGAGACTGCAGCGTGTTATGTGCTCTGCTGAGAAGGTGATTTGGTGCAGACTCCCATCTCTGCAGGACCTGTACACCTCCAGGACACCGGGGCGTACAGCTCAGACCACAGCTGACCCTTCTCACCCTGGACACAGTCTGTTTGACCTGCTTCACTCAGGCAGGAGGCTCCAGTCCATTCGGACCAGAACCTCTCGCCATAAGAACAGTTTCTTCCCCTCTGCTGTTGGACTCATGAACAATAACCATAAGACTGTTCCCACCACTTGCTCTGATTCAAACACATGACCCTGTATTGTTTTCTCTGCACCTGTTCCATCGTTGCACTGATCATCACCTGCATTCATGTATATATCAATCTGTTTAGCACTTTTTATTTTTATTTAAGTGTTTGTCTTGTTGTATGTCTAGCACAAAGTACCGCAGCAATTTCCTAATGTTGTAAATCTGCAATAATCAATCAATAAAACCCTTTCTTTTTCTTTCTGATATGTTCACTGGCTCTGTGTTGAAATTGACTCTTGTGGTGTTGCATTAACACTGCTCCTTTTACTGTGTAGAAGTTACTCTCTGCAGGCATAATGTATTTTCCATGATGTTTATCTGTAGTGAGCTCAGGTTTAGAAACAAACCACATACCAGTTCTTCTTTGAAGTGATATGTAAATCACCTTTTTCGCAGCTGCTGTTTCTGTCACTCCATAAAATCTCAAAAAATGGAGTGAATGTCAAAAATAAATAGTAGTTTTACGGGAAAGGTGAAAGCAGATTAGACAAACTGTTTACTGTGAGTGTATCTGCCAACAAACTACACATGGCTTTAACAGCAGCAAAATCACTTCCTTCTTCTCGATTTCTTATGGTTCCTGTTGTTTGACTCTTTGTTGCAGTCTTTAATTCTTAGTTCACATTTTAAAGTTTGGATTGCTGTTTAGAGTCTCTGCTTTCTGTTTATCTCTGTTTTAGGAATGAGTTCTCTGTAATGTAGAGCATGTTGGTTTCAGTATGAGTAGCTGTAGTCATCTCCCCCCACTTGTATTTACATTTGTTGCCTCCCCCTGTCTTGTTCTGTGTGCACTGGACACTTTTGTCTCACACGTTTTGTCAAGTGGTTCCCTTATTTGCTAATCATAACATGACTAGTTTTGTAAAGATTAGATTTTGAGTGAAAAGTAAGTGTCTCTAAGTATTCAGAGGTCATCGTCTCTCAGCAAGAATACATATGAAACCACAAGGCTTAATTTGAACAGCAAACAAATTTATTATGTTCTAAGAAAATGTCACTCAAACGCAAGTTGCTGTTTTTTATCATCATCAATAACATACATTTTATAACTGAAAAGTTCAGTATTAATTTATTCCGTAATTTGTGTTCCAGAGTACGAAAACCACTGACAGATCCACCAAATGTGGTGTCCTTGCCGTGATACTGAAGTTAGTTCAGTCACTAACCATATCAGAGAAAAAGGCTCTTTAATTCACTATGGTAACAAAGTTACTTTAGTGAACAGGCAGTGGGTCAATATTGCAGTAGAGATCAACTGTGTGGGTCATAGGTAGGTGCAGTCCGCTATAATGAGCTGAGATGTTTTCATATATGGGATCAGGGTTCACCTGAGGAGGAAGACAAACAACATACTGGGTTATAGGTCATTTTCCCCTCATTTAAATAGTTTTACTTTATTTGCAGGTTTTAATGATACTCTGACCAGCAGGTTTGTGAGGTGACAAAATATAAAGTATGAAATCTGTGAAATTCCTTTGCTATAACAATTATAATTAAGTAAAGCAGAACAAACAAATAGATAAGTAGATTATGTAGCTCATTAAAATGCAATAAGAAAAAAAGAAATATGTTGATAAACAAAATCTCAAATTCAAATAAATGGATTAAAAAGACAGACAGCTGGTCTGCCATCTAAAATTAAATAAAGCCACCCCCTCTGTTCAAAGATGGTCAATTCACAGTTGACATAGATAGCTTCTTTCACTCCTCTTTCAAACCATCTGTCTTCTCTGTCCAAAATGTGAACACTGAAATCCTCAAAATACTTTATCCTTCATCATTTAGATGAAGATGTACTGACCGATCCTCGGCTACCAAGACTAGCAATTGGGACATGGAATGTCACCTCTCTATTGGGGAAAAAGCCTGAGTTGGTGGATGAGGTTGAGAGGTACCGGCTAGATAAAGTCTGGGTCATCTCAAAACATGGCTTGGGATCTGGAACCAGTTTCCTGGAGAAGGCCTGGACTCTGTCTCATTCTGGTGAGACACATTTCATTTTGGTGAGAGGCAGCGGGTTGGGGTGGGAATCCTAGTATCCATTCACCTTGCTGCCTCTACTTTGGGGTTTCTCCCAGTGGACGAGAGGGTTTATCACCTGCGCATTTGGGTCTGAAAACGGGTCCTGACTGTCGTCTGCGGTTATGCCCCAAGTGACTGGGTACCCAGCCTTCTTTGAGACCCTGGGCATGGTGCTTGAGGGTGCTCCACCTGGGGACTCTGTTGTCTTACTGGTAGACTTCAACGCTCATGTGGGCAATGACAGTGAGACCTGGAGGGGCATGATTATTTTGTTGTTGGACTTCTGTGCAAACTACAGTTTGAGTGTCCATAAGCGCGGATGACACCGGGACGCACTTGGCCGCACGTCAATGATCGATTTTATTATTGTATCACCAGACCTGCGGCCATATGTTCTGGACACTTGGGTAAAGAGAGGGGTTGAGCTGTCAACTGATCACCACCTGATGGTGAGTGGGATCAGGTGGTGGGGGAGGATGCTGGACAGACCTGGCACACCTAAGCGTATAGTGAGGGTGTGCTCAGGCAGTGGCTGAAGCAAAAACTCGAGTGTGGGAGGAGTTCGGAGAGGCCATGGAAAAAGACTTTCAGTCTGCCTTGAAGAGATTCTGGCAAACTGTCAGGTGACTCAGGAGGGGAAAGCAGTGCTCTACCTGCACTGTGTATAGTGCGGATGGAGCACTGCTGACTTTGACTGAGAAAATTGTCGGGTGGTGGACGGAATACTTAGAGGACCTCCTTAGTCCCACTGTCACATCTTCCATGGAGGAATCTGGGGATGAGGGGGACAATTCGCCAATCTCCGGGGCTGAGGTCATTGAGGCAGTTAAACAACTCCTTGGTGCCCCTTGGTGCTCCTTGATGCTTGGTGCCCGGACTCGTTCCCAGTGGGTGATGGACTACACCATGGCTGCCCTTTGTCACCAATTCTTTTTGTAATTTTTATGGACAGAATTTCTACGTGTAGCCAAGTGGGGGAAGGCTTTCATTTGGGTGGTCTTAGAATCTCATCTCTGCTTTTTGCGAATTATGTGGTTTTGTTGGCTTCATCAGGTGATGGCCTCCAGCTCGCACCGGAATGATTCACAGCCAAGTGTGAAGTGGTGGGAATGAAAATCAATACCGCCAAACCTGAGGCCATGGTCCTCAGCCAGAAAAGGGTGGAGTGCCCACTCCTGGTCAGTGACGAGTTCCTTCCCCAAGTGGAGGAGTTTAAGTTTCTCTGGGTTTCCTTAACAAATGACGGGAGAAGGGAGCGAGAGATTGACAGACAGATTAGTGCTCTGGCTGCAGTGATATGGACGCTGTACCTTTCTGTCGTGGTGAAGAGAGAGCTGACTGTAAAAGCGAAGCTCTCAATTTACCAGTCGATCTACGTCCCTACCTTCACCTATGGTCACAAGCTGTGGGTAGTGACCGAAAGAACAAGATCGGGGGTACAAACAGCAGAAATGAGTTTCCTCTGAAGGGTGGCTGGCCTCTCTCTTAGGCTACGTTCACACTGAAGGTCTTAATCCTCAATTCCGATTTTTTGATCAAATCCGATTTTTTTGTCTGCTTGTTCACACTACAAATAAAATGCGACAGCAAACGCGCTCTAGTGTGAACCCTTAAAGCGGCCCGCATGCGCAAAAGAAGACGTCACACACAACTCGCTCTGTTTAGACCCAGAGCAAACAACATTGTTTGACTGATGGCCCTTAATATAAAGACTTCGGACTTTACGTTTCCCAGTTTTTGCTTTAAGTTATTCTGTTATTTACATCCATCCATCCATCCATCTTCATCCGCGTTATCGGAGGCCGGGTCGCGGGGGCAGTAGCCTAAGCAGGGAAGCCCAGACCTCCCTCTCCCCAGCCACCTCCTCCAGCTTATCCGGGGGAACACCAAGGCGCTCCCAGGCCAGCCGAGAGATGTAATCTCTCCAGCGTGTCCTGGGTCTGCCCCGGGGCCTCCTCCCGGTGGGACATGCCCGGAACACCTCACCCAGGAGGCGCCCAGGAGGCATCCTTGTCAGATGCCCGAACCACCTCAACTGGCTCCTTTCGATATGGAGGAGCAGTGGCTCTACTCTGAGCCCCTACCGGATGGCTGAACTTCTCACCCTATCTCTAAGGGAGAGGCCAGCCACCCTTCGGAGGAAGCTCATTTCTGCCGCTTGTATCCGCGATCTCGTTCTTTTGGAACACACCCTCCGGTCTCCCTTCTTAAAGATGGGGACCACCACCCCGGTCTGCCAGTCCAGGGGTACTGCCCCTGATCTCCACGCAACATTGCAGAGGCGTGTCAACCAAGACAGCCCCACGACGTCCAGAGCCTTCAGGAACTCGGGGCGGACCTCATCAACACCAGGGGCTCTGCCACCAAGCAGTTGTTTAACTGCCTCAGTGACCTCGCCCGAAATTGGCGGGTCATTCCCTCATCCCCAGACTCTGCTTCCTCCTCGGAAGACGTGTCAGTGGGATTAAGAGGTCCTCAGTATTCCTTCCACCGCCTGACAATTTTCTCAGTCGGCGTCAGCAGCGCTCCGCCAGCACTATACACAGTGCAGGTAGAGCACCGCTTTCCCCTCCTGAGACGCCTGACGGTTTGCCAGAATCTCTTCGAGGCAGTCCGAAAGTCTTTTTCCATGGCTTCTCCGAACTCCTCCCACACCCGAGTTTTTGCTTCAGCCACTGCCCGAGCCGCATTCCGCTTGGCCTGTCGATACCTGTCGGCTGCCTCCGGAGTCCCACAGGCTAACCAAGCCCGATAGGACTCCTTCTTCAGCCTGGTGGCTCCCTTCACCTCTGGTGTCCACCATTTGGTTCGGGGATTACCACCACGGCAGGCACCAACCACCTTGCAGCCGCAGCTCAATGCAGCAGCTTCGGCAATGGAGACGCTGAACATGGTCCATTCGGACTCAATGTCCCCAGTCTCCCTCAGAATGCTGTTGAAGCTCTGCCGGAGGTGTGCGTTGAAGATCTCGCGGACTGGGGCCTCTGCTAGACGTTCCCAGCACACCCTCACTACACGTTTAGGTGCACTGGGTCTGTCCAGCGTCCTCCCCCGCCACCTGATCCAACTCACCACCAGGTGGTGATCAGTTGACAGCTCAGCCCCTCTCTTTACCCGAGTGTCCAGAACATATGGTCACAGGTCTGGTGATACGATTACAAAATTGATCATCGACCTGCGGCCTAGAGCATCCTGGTGCCACGTGCACTTATGGACACTCTTATGTTCGAACAAGGTGTTCGTTATGGCCAAACTGTGATTTGCACAGAAGTCCAATAACAAAACACCACTCGGGTTCAGATCAGGGAGGCCGTTCCTCCTGATCACGCCCCTCCAGTTCTCGCTGTCGTTACCCACGTGAGCATTGAAGTCTCCCAGCAGGACAACAGAGTCTCCAGGTGGGGCACCTTCCAGCACCCCCCCCCCAGGGACTCTAAGAAGGCTGGGTACTCTGAACTGCCACTCGGCGCATAAGCACAGATGACAGTCAGGACCCGTTCCCCGACCCTGAGGCGCAGGGAACAAACCCTCTCATCCACCGGGAAAAACCCCAACGTACCGGCAGCAAGCCGAGGGGATATTAGAATACCCACCCCAGCCCGCCGCCTCTCACCAGGGGCAACTCCAGACTGAGACAGAGTCCAGCCCCTCTCCAGGAGACTGGTTCCAGAGCCCGAGCCATGCATAGAGGTGAGCCCGACTATATCTAGCCGGTACTTCTCAACCTCACGCACTAACTCAGGCTCCTTCCCCACCAGAGAGGTGACATTCCATGTCCCTATTGCCAGTCTTGGCAGCCGGGGATCAGTCTGCCAGGGCCTCCGATCCTGGCCGCCGCCCGGCACACAATGCACCCGACCCCTATGGCGCCTCCTGCTGGTGGTGGGCCTGCGGGAGGATGGGCCCATGTCTCCTCTTCAGGCTGTGCCCGGCCGGGCCCCATGTAAATAACCTAATAATTATCCTTATTGCTGTTTTAGAGAGGAGCGGTGCTTCGAAGGATAGTTGCAGATTTCTGTCAGAATCTGCAGATTATACAGCACAAATAAAATGTTCACGTTGTCTTCCCAACAGTTTCAGTGACATCTACACTGGATGGCCAGGAAGCGTTCGCGATGTCTTCTCGGGCGCTTCTCGGGCGCTGATAATTGGCATCTGTCTTGTGTCAGTGACTTAAAGACGGATTTAATGCGACATGACTGTTCAAACAGCAGTCACTTTCTAAAACATCGGATATGCATCGGATTCAGTACCACATACGAAAGTGACCCAGATCGGATTTGAAAATATCGGATTTGTGCCGTTAACACTGTCATACCATGATCGGATATGGGTCGCATAGGGTCAAAAAAATCGGATTTGATGTGCTTTCGCCTGCAGTGTGAACGTAGCCTTAGAGATAGAATGACAAGTTCAGCCATTTGAGAGGGGTTCAGAGCAGATCCGCTGCTCCTCCACATCAAAAGGAACCAGTGGAGGTGGTTCAGGCATCTGATAAGGATGCATCCTGGGCCCCTCCTGGGTGAGGTGTAAGATGGATGGATGGATGGAGACTAATTGATGATACATATGAAGAAAAATACCACAGAGGAGGGGATGTTTATACCTGAATCCTGTCCTCTACCTGCTCTTTATTGTCTGATGTTTCACTTCTTGGAAAGTGACTGGAAGTCGTCTTCATTCTAATAAAAAAAAAAGAAAGAAAGAAACAATTTGCAAATCAACAAGAGATTTCAAATCACAATTTGAATATGACGATTATAGCAAAAAAAAAAAAGTGTATTTACTTAGTAGGCGATAACTTGATGATTGAGTAGGGGTCAATTGTGCTTTTCAAACTGCAACGCAGCCCGACATAGTAATGAGTATCCTGCTCTTCCGATTTAGCTGGAACGTTTTTACTTATGAAATCAGGATAAATCTGTGGAGACAACAAATAACTTCACATTTTATAAATTTACATAAAAGGTTATAATTCAGATGAAAGAGAACAGTGCAGAGGCAAAAAACACATGCTTTTGGGATACGGAGGAATTGATTAATGTGAAGAAAAACAAGGTGTTCAAGGGGCATTTAAAAAAAAAATCAGCTGTTATTGCAGCAGAATTGTTTTTGTTTCCTGTTTTGTACCTGCTGTTTGTTGCCTAGTGTTGCACTTCTTGAAGGCTGGTTAGAAATCCTATTTTTTCTGATTTGTAAACAAAGGGAGAAAAAAATATATAAGTAAAGTCATATCAGATGAACATTATTGATCTGAATGAGATCAACGTATTGCTCACCTCCTCCACCAGAAGACAGTGAGAAGTATTAAAAGGAGCAGAGCTGCAGAAACTCCTGCAGCTGCTGGTGTCCGTGTTCCTGTGATACTTTGGACAGTGAGAGTCTTTGGAGCAGAGCTGATATCTTTGTTGGTTTTCACAGCACAGGAGTAGCTTCCTGCATCCTCCCTGCTGACTGGGTCTAGGATCAGATGTTTGTTCTGGTTCTCTCTCGGGGTCAGAGGTCGACTGTTCAAGTACCAAATGTAGTTTGTGTTGTCAGTCAGAGGACAGCTGGTACTGCAGGTCAGTGTGACTCTCTGACCCTCTGTCACCACTGCAGAAGGACTCATCTTCACTCTCAGCTCTGAAAGCAAGAAATAAGGGTAAGTGATAATTTTTTGTGCAAACGTTTATTTCTGCACCACTACAGTTTTTTCCCATATTTTTAATTGTCAAAACAAAGATATTTTGGAATTGAAATGAGACTTTTATGGTTTAGAAGTGTAGTTAATGTGAATGTACATTCAAATAAAGAAAAGAAAAACAGGAGTGTTAGCCAGAAATGTTATTGTTCCAAATTAAACAACAGTCTTTCTTTTTAATTTTTTCTGACCTGCTTTAAAGTAATGTATGCTCATGGATGTCAAAATGTCAAATGATGAAATGTGAGTCCTTGCTGTAGATTGATCAAAATAACAGAATCTAGGTTGTTCAAATAAAATCCATGAACACCAAAGCAAAAAAGAAAACAGACACATGAATGCATCTTATAAAACAGTAAAACCCCTTTTTTCTGCAAAATAAGTACTAATTAATACAATACTAAATGCAAATTTGCTAAAATCTTAAGTAAATTCAGGTTCAATGAATAAATCCTCATTTTCTTGTAATGAGGATTTGCTTTGTAGCATTGCCATCTTCACTGAAATCTGAATATTTCTTCCACCTCTGCTCCTGTTCAGACATTAGTGAGTAAAGTCTGCGGAGTGAGGAGTTTAGATTTACCTGTGACAATCAAAAAGACTCCAGGCAGATCAGACTGTGTCCACTTCTTATGATCTTTGTTGAATCTGAATGTGTATCCTCCTGAGTCATTCTTCTTCAGGTTGTTGATGGTTAGGATGTGTTGGTTCTTCATGTTGTCCTGATACTCCACACGACCTGCAGCCTCAATCAGCTCTTCAACTTCCACTTTATCTTTTCTCCATTTTTTACTCCAACATTTAAACTCTGGCTTCATGTTATCAGGATGTGAGTATTCACTTGTGATGTTGACTGAAGATCCTTCCAGAGCACAGATTCTCCTGCTGACATAATTCACTCTCCAGCAGTTTTTATCCTGAACACCTGAAATATAGATGGAAGATTTCAAGTTGTTTGACTTGTCTGTATTTCAGCACTTGACAATTTGACACTTACAAACTTGCTTAGATTGAAGATGTTTGTGGTCTTTCACTGCACAAGACAATGTGCCAGTTGAAGAGTTATGAGTGAAATAATGTTGATTCTCATAATAGTTTCTTTTGTTGTGGTAACACATGTTGGCAGTTTGATGGTCAGTCAGGTTACAGCTGGTGCTACAGGTCAGTGTGACAAACCCTGACGTGGAAGAAACTCTTTGAACATAAACCTCTGTAGAAAAGAATAAAAACACTTCTTGTTAATATGTATAGATATATTCATAGAGCCCATATAATTCATATAAATAATAGTTATAAGAAATCTGAATTTAGAGGTTTAGTGGAGATGTGTTTAAACAGTGTGGATTTTTTTACCCCTGGGATATGTGATGGCTCATGACTCATTCACTAATGTCTGATTGTGGGAAGACATGTTTCCATAAGCATAAGTCACACTGAAGCATGTCTGTGTGATGGACTCTGAACACAGATAAATGACATTTAATATTTGTACTGAGACCATTTTTCCGGGGCTTTGCTTAATGTTTTGTAACAGAATAAACATCATGACTCACCCACAGAGACTTCAGGGGCCCTGAGATCCTCGTAGCCTTTGACAGCACAGGAGTATGTGACTGCTTCCTTACTGCTGAGCAGCTCTTGGTACCAGGGAGACCAGTCCTCATAGAGAAACTCTCTGTTCTTGTACCAGATGTAGGCTGCAGGCTTTTCAGTCAGAGGACAGCTGCTGCTGCACATCAGTGTTACTGTCTGTCCCTCTGTGGCAGGAATCACCTTTACCTGCAGCTCTGAGAGGATGATGGATAACAACTTATACAATAATGTCATTTGGAATGTAATAAATGAGTAAAAGTCACCGTACCTGCAACAACTTGAAGAGTAATTCTGTTGAGCCAACAGTGTCCTGGACTGTCTGTAGTCTTCATACAGCAGTAAGAGTTTGCATCACTCTCTCTTAGATCATTGATGGTTAAAGTTGGGTTTTTCTCTTCAGACATGTTGTACGTTACACGTTGTCCATCCACAGAGAGCTCACTCCGAACATAATTTCCATCCCAGTCTATAGTGAACCATTTTCTGCTTGAAGTCAGATGTTGATGTGAGCAGTGCAGATCCACTGATGAACCTTTGAGAGCACAGATCCTGGTTTCTCCTCCATTAACACCTTTAACAGAAACTTTTATTTGTATAATGTACTTATTGTCTTATCACAATTAACTGTGTTTTTTTTCTTTTCCTACAAACCCAAATACCAAAAAGTTTGGACAGTAATGAAAACTAAGAAAAAATGAAAAGAAAGTAGTGATTTATAAATTTACTTTGATCTGTATTTCATTGCAGACAATATGAACACAAAATATTTCATGTTTTGTCTGGTCAACTTCTATGAAACACCAGGACTGCCATAATGAATTAATTAAATACACCATTAAATAATTAATTAAATGTGTCATTAATTAATTAAATGTGTCATAAATATTTATTTAATTAATTATTTCCAATTTAGTTAATTATTGACACATTTAATTAATTATTTAATGGTGTATTTAATTAATTCATTATGGCAGTTCTGGCGTTCCATAAACTTCCCTTCATTTGTAAATATACATTCTTTCCTGTCATTCAGACCTGCAACACATATCAAAAAAGATTGGGACAGGAGTGATTTTGGGCTAGTAATCAGCTAAATTGGTTAAATAATGATGTGATTTGAAACAGGTGATGTCAACAGGTGATTGTAATTATGATTTGGTACAAAAGCAGCATCCAAGAAAGGCCTAGTCCTTTAGGTGCAAAGATGTGCCAAGGATCGCCAGTTTGCCAACAAATAGTGTTGCTTACTTGAAAAAAGTAAATAGTAACTAATTACTGAATGCTTCTCTTTTGAAATGTGTTGTAAGAACCAAAATTGGAATGCGTTTTTATTTTGACAAAAACGATAAAATTAATGTGTAAAACATTAAATAATGTTCTGTTGTTTTGTTTTCAATATAATACACGTCAAAGATAATTTAACAAAGTACTGTTTTCAGTTTGATTTTAAATTAACATACCGTCCCAACTTTTTCTTATTTTAATTGTTTTAGAATGTAAATTAAGTTTTTGCTATGTTTTTATAAGGATGTATAAATGATTACTCATACCTGAAATGTAGAAGATGAAACAGACAAACACATTTTGAAAATCTGTCATCAGCATGGTGGTCGGAGTCCAGCTTGCAAACATAAAGCTGACAGTAGCAGACAATGAAAAGTAGACACGATTATCTCACAGGCCGTAACTGACGGAAAAATAGGAGGACTGACATGACTGTTTTATGTTCAACGGTTTGGCACACAAAGCCCCTCTGTGCTAAACATGAACGCCCTTCCTCTTTGGTTCTTTTTTTATCTGCAGGAAGAACAATGTGGTTTAGCTGTCTTGCCCAGAACATTTTTGATGTTCGGCTAACTTTCAGTTAGTGTTTCTATTATTCCTCTACATTTATGTACATATGCTGTATATATTTATAATTTTTTCTAAAACTCTCCTGCTCAAACCTGATGGAGTGTAATAAAAATCATTTGACATTTGACAATAGTTAAATGATTCTCCTGTCAAAATGTTTATACAAACATTATTACAAGGCATGTTTACAGCCTGTTAAATAATAATAATAATAATAATAATAATAATAATAATAATAATAATGATAATGATAATAATCATAATGATAATGATAATAATCATAATCATAATAAAAATGACCATAATAGTGACCATTTTGAAAACATCACCATTATAAGGCACGCGTATAGCTTGTTCTGCTCTTCAGCAGTTTGTGGTCTGCCCACTGTGCTGCCATTATCACAGCTCATGATCTCAGCAGCAGTCTGTGCTGCTGAGATCATGGACATTTGGTTAGCGCTTGCAGGTTATGTTTTCAGTAATATTTTCCACTGAACCCTATAATTATCTTTAAGTTAGCGCGTGACCACAGTTCTCTCTGCTAGAAACTGATTGCGATCACAGCAGTGCACATGCAAGTGTGTGTGTGTGTGTTGCAAATGAAGAGGCATGCCAACGCTACATTTAATGTTCTGTTTCATGTACATTACACTCATTCTATTTTTCAGTGGTCTGAACCTTATTCGAGAAGCTGGGTGAGGAGTTTACAAGTGAAAAGCTTTTTGTCTCTGCTTGTCACCACAGCTATTTCATTTCTAAATCAGATTAACTGTCTGTATACTGTAATCTGTATTTGTAATTGTCATATTTTGTAAATCCAAAATTTCAACACAGTTTATACACACACATATCATATGTGTACATATATACCAGTGGCCAAGGGAAGTGCTAAGTGGCAAAATTTACTAGTGACAATCTCATATTATAAAGCAATAAACTATAAAATGAGGATACATTCAATGAAATAAAAATGACTAACAGCAATAAAATAGTTAAACATACAATTTTAACAAAGACATAGTCCGATCTCTTCCCTTTCTGCAACAACAAGCGAGCCTGGCTGCCACCAATCTTGAGTGCAGGGCTTTTCCATATTATTCAGTTGGGTCAATTAAATAATTCTTCTACGCTGGTAATATATCTGTGAAGGTTCTCAGTCATCCAGGTCATCGTAGTCTAAGGAGCTTGGAAAGAAAAGCGTCTGGACTTCTTTGAGTTGCTTGAAGACGTTTCACCTCTCATCCGAGAAGCTTCTTCAGTTCTAAGGGTCAATGGTGGAGAGACCCGAGAGCGAAGTGATCTAATAGGGTGCTATTAGATCACTTCGCTCTCGCACTGCAGGCTTACTTATTGTTCCTAGAGTATTCAAAAGTAGAATGGGAGGGAGAGCCTTCAGTTTTCAGGCTCCTCTTCTGTGGAACCAGTTTCCAGTTTGGATTCGGGAGACAGACACTATCTCTACTTTTAAGATTAGGCTTAAAACTTTCCTTTTTGCTAAAGCATATAGTTAGGGCTGGACCAGGTGACCCTGAATCCTCCCTTAGTTATGCTGCGATAGACGTAGGCTGCTGGGGATTCCCATGATGCATTGAGTTTTTCCTTTTCAGTCACCTTTTTCACTCACTGTGTGTTAACAGACCTCTCTGCATTGAATCGTACTTGTTATTAATCTCTGTCTCTCTTCCACAGCATGTCTTCTAGCCTGTCTTCCTTCTCTCACCCCAACCGGTCGCAGCGGATGGCTGCCCCTCCCTGAGCCTTTTTTTTCCTTTCCACTGTCGCCAAAGTGCTTGCTCATAGGGGGTCATTTGATTGTTGGGTTTTTCTCTGTATGTATTATTGTAGGGTCTACCTTACAATACAAAGCGCCTTGAGGCGACTGTTGTTGTGACTTGGCGCTATATAAATAAAATTGAATTGAATTGAATTGAATACGCTGTCTGACAGCTTGGATAGGCTCCAGCCCCTCCTCGACCCTGAAATAGATACGCGGAAAAGAATTGTTGGATGGGATATGCTGTCTGTTATAAAATAGTCCACGAAAAAACTAAGACATTTAAAATAGTAGAAAAGCTTCACATTAAAAATAGAAGATCTAAAGTAAACAAAAGTAAAACTGTACAAACGTGTTTAAAATACAGTTAGGAATGAAAGCAAGCAAAAAAAGTGAACCTAAATATTCTGCACTGTGACAAAATCAAGTCTATAATGCAGTGAGTTTCCCAAACACTGTTTAACTTTCAAATAGTTATTCTCAAATTTTCAGTGTCCAGTGTGATGACAGCACATATATACCCATGAGGAGCATCCCCACAGCATACATTACAGCTGTTGTATCCCTTCTTTCTTAGAGTTTTATTGTTGAAGATCCTTTCATTGTGTGTAATTGCTCTAACCTGCTAAAATGGATTAAGATTGAAAATACATGACAATAATATTTACATGGCCATGAATTATTCCATTCACATGAGTAACATGTGAAGCTCATCAAAATGCCTAACCTCACTGCATCGAATACAGAAAGAAGGTATAAATAATGTGAAATCAAGATTCAGTGCAGTGCACAAGATTTTAAATGTAGGCAGAGGTTTGTTAAAAGGCTTGTTCACCACAGTGTACTTCTGCAGGTCTTTAACTGTCGTCTGTTTCTGCTGAAATGACAACAGATTCTCCATCAGAGCTTGTTTTATGTCTACACTTCACAGCAGCGTAATCAGCATGCTGCTCGTCTCTGGGCTGAAGTGGCTCTATGGTGGAAAAAAGAGGATCTGTGTGGTTTTTGAAGATGTAGACTTTGCTGTAGTGGACTTCATCCTCCACCTGTGGCTGAGCTAAGACGTCTTCACATGCAGGATCAGGATTTAGCTGAGAACAAAAAGCGATACATCAT
The DNA here is from genome assembly GCF_013358895.1 of Oreochromis aureus. NCBI lineage: Eukaryota > Metazoa > Chordata > Actinopteri > Cichliformes > Cichlidae > Oreochromis > Oreochromis aureus. The sequence continues at coordinate 10,606,817 of NC_052947.1, forward strand.
AATACACTTAAAGATTTGACTCCTTTGACTCTGTAAGACAGATCATTCAGTAGGAATATCTGTTTTCCAGCTCTACAGTAATCTTTACCTCCACTACATTGTTTGATGGTTCATTTGTGGAAGACTGACTCATAGTCCACTTTTTTCTGGTTATTGAAAGTAATAAACAGAAAAAATAAGTGAGTTCATGTCAGAGATTAAAAGTTGTCACTTTGAATCAAACACAGTGTTTGCTTACCTAATCAAAAAGAAGAAAAAGAGAAGTATTGAAACCAGAATTATTACAGAAACTCCTCGTGTCCTTCCTGTGATACTTTGGACAGTGAGAGTCTTTGGAGCAGAGCTGATATCTTTGTTGGTTTTCACAGCACAGGAGTAGCTTCCTGCATCCTCCCTGCTGACTGGGTCTAGGATCAGATGTTTGTTCTGGTTCTCTCTCGGGGTCAGAGGTCGACTGTTCAAGTACCAAATGTAGTTTGTGTTGTCAGTCAGAGGACAGCTGGTACTGCAGGTCAGTGTGACTCTCTGACCCTCTGTCACCACTGCAGAAGGACTCATCTTCACTCTCAGCTCTGAAAGAAGAACATTTATAATGAAAAACATGATATGTCAAGATATGAAACGTTACACAATTGTAACTTAGGTTCTGTAATTTAATTCCATGACATTTCACAGGGAATGGTTGCCTTTTTTTACTCCGCCCCATGTACAGTGCATGACAGCTTGGGTTATTCTTTACTTAACAGCTTATCATAACATTAACACCCATAAGGGGTGGCTGTAGCTCAGGAGGTAGAGCAGTTCAGCTGCTGATCGGAAGGCTGATGGTTCCATCCCTGGCTCCCCCAGTTTGCATGCAAAATATTCTTGGGCAAGATACTAACCCCGACTTGCTCTCCAATGCATCCATCAGAGTATGAATGATAGTTAGAAAGCACTCACCGTATAGATAATAATGCTTGTGTGTATGGGGTGAATGCGGCATGTTGTATAGAGCGCTTTGAATTCTCTAGCAGAGTAGAAAGGTGCTATATAAGAACCAGTCCATTTCACATTGACTGTCGATTTGCTTCATTTTTGTGGGTCTCTGCCTTCACTTTTGTCCACAATAACTGAAACTTGCACTGTGCTTTGTGTCTTTATGTCTCGATCCTTGGTTTTATACACTTTTTTTTTTCTGTGTTGGACTCAGTTGTCCGTTTTTATAATTTCTGTCTGATTTTGTTCTAGTTTTTAGTTTAAACATTATATCACACAGTGGAAATTTGTATTTATCTTTTATATTAGTTTTGTTCTGTTTTTTTGTGTTTAGTTGTGAGTGTAGATTTTATTTGCATTACTTTATTCTGTTTGTGTTGCATGTTTTGTGTGTTATTTGACATTTTTTTAATCCACTGTGGACTGGCTGTGCATGGGACAAACAATCACCTGCTGAGGCATGGGTGTGTCCAGAGGTGGCCTATCAACTGTTTAAAGGACCTATTAAAAGGAAGCAGTGGAGGAAGAGAGGCCCCAGATATGAAGAGGAACGCATGAAGGTGGAAAAAAGGGACCCGCTGCCTGATCGTGGGGGCTGCGATGCCTCATCTGGAGACGAACCAGTCAGCATGATGTGGCGACCCAGTCCCAAGGCGTGTGATTGGCAGCAGGGAAGAGTTATATCTCTGCCTGCATTTCTGAGTCGTTTCTCCAGTGTTGTTCACCGAGTGCAGCCGTACTGGGAGAGGGTTGCCATGGCTACAAGCCAGGCCAACTTCCGGGACAATCAGTCAGTGCGCCCCAGGGTGGCTGTAGCTACAACGTAGCTCGCCATCACCAGTGTGTGAATGTGTGTGTGAATGGGTGGATGACTGGATGTGTAAAGCGCTTTGGGGTCCTTAGGGACTAGTAAAAGCGCTATACAAATACAGGCCATTTACCATTTACCAATGGTTCTGGCCCCTTTTTGTTTTCTTGCAGGGTGATGCCATAAGGGGAGCCACGGTGGCATCGAGCGTCAGATTCCAGTGCGGAGTGTGAGCTGGCTGGGATGTGATGAGTCCAGTGGAGGGACAAGACAGGGATAGGAGGCTTCTGTTCGTCTGGTTGGGACAAGGGTGGCATGGACCCCGCTCTGAAAGAGGGATTTCTGTCCTGTTTGTGAACACCTAACAAACATTCATCCTTGGTTGTAGGACAGTTGCATTGTGCGACAGGGTGGGATTTTGGTGCGCATGGAATGTCACTACCCGATCTGTACCGGAAACCCGATCGGTACCACGCATGCGCAAATCTTACGTTCAAGGTTCAAGGTTCTTTATTCGTCACATGCATAGTTATACAGGTATAACACACAGAGAAATGTAACCCGACACGCTCCTCGACTTGTGCAAAACAAAGGGGGGGGGGGCTTATGAAGAACATTATATATAATCTATACATTAGGTGAATGTGCAGTAGTAGCATGTATGCAGCAGGCAGGTGAATCCTGTACATAAAGTTAATTAAAGAAGAGCAGACAATCTGACTATTTCATAGAATAGACAATATGAACATATTTAAAATTAAAGGAATTTGAAATGTACATTGTGCCGGTGGGTTTAGAGTGTCTGGAAGAGAGTCCTGTCCAGTGTTGGGAAGGTTACTTTTAAAATGTATTCCACTACAGAATACTGAATACATGCCCCAAAATGTATTCTGTAACGTATTCCGTTACGTTACTCAATGAGAGTAACGTATTCTGAATACTTTGGAATACTTAATATATTATCATGCTGTTTACAACTACGTGAATGTACTATTGCTGTGATTTATTACTGTTACTGAAGGTCCGCGGCTCCGAAACGTAGTAAAGGGACCTCTGGCTAATACGTCGGGTTCATGTCGGGCTGGTAGCCGAAAACTAGCTTTACTTTGTTGTCTGGGTCAACTTTGCTTGCGGGAGACAGAGAGAGGCGTTGAAAGGCTTCTCCAACGGAACTTATTTTTTCCGGAGGAAAACACGAACACAGTGTACAGTTGAGTCTTAATAGCTTACTTACAAATGGGCTCCTCAGGCACTCTTCTTGGCTGCAGTGGTTATTATTATATTTACATGCTTCCAGCTCCCGTTTTTGCTCCGTGACAGCTCGGACTTCCTTTCTCTCCCTCCCTCGCTCACAGACACATAACGGGTATGGTAGTCCATTCTCCCTGCAGCACGGACTACACTGCTCCATCAGGCTACATGCTTTAGAGCTATGCCTGTAGCATTCTGCCTTTTAGCTTAGCACAACAACAACAACAAAAAGCGCTCTCACCCAGGAAACACGCAGAGAGAGCGCGTCACCCTGTAACCATGGCAACCGTAATGCTGCCGCCTGGAACAACAGAACGTAGCTGTCAAACAAACCCAAACAGTCCTGACCAGCGACAATATGAAACAGGGAAGTACCGCCGTGTATTCCATTTATTTCAACAAAGTAACTGTATTCTGAATACCACCTTTTAAACGGTAACTGTAACGGAATACAGTTACTCATATTTTGTATTCTGAATACGTAACGGCGGTACATGTATTCCGTTACTCCCCAACACTGGTCCTGTCTCACTCATTTATGGATGATGTGAGAGGGTGTGTGTGTGTGTGTGTAGGGTGGGTGGGTGGGTGTGTGTGTGTGTGTGTGTGGGGGGGCTTGGTTTAGGGCCCGGATGGCTTGGGGATAGAAGCTCCTCTTGAGTCTCTCTGTCCTTGCCTGGATGATGCGGAACCTTCTACCGGATTGCAGAAGTTGGAACAGTTTGTTGCCGGGATGGGACAGGTCCTTCAGTATCTACGCTGCTCTAGTCCGGCATCTCCTGTGTAGATGTCCTGAAGCGGGGGGAGAGCAATCCTGCAGTGGTGTTCTACTGTACGGATCACACAGTCTGAAGTGTAGAGGGAGTAGAGCAGTGGCGAGAGGAGACATCCCTGTGGTGCTCCTGTGTTGATGGTGATGCTGTTAGAGATGCATCTACCCACCCTCACCACCTGAGTTCTGCCAGTGAGGAAGTCCAACACCCATGCACACAGACGGCTGTTGAGTCCCAGATCCCTCTGCTTTGCAAACAGTCTGCTGGGCACTATTGTGTTAAACGCTGAACTGTGATCAACAAACAGCATTCTCACTTAGTTACCCTGTTTCTTGTCCACGTGGCTGAGGGTGGTGTGCAGGACGTGAGCGATGGCGTCCTCTGTGGATCTGTTGGGTCGGTAGGCAAACTGGAGCGGATCTGTGGTGTCTGGGATGGAGGAGGAGATGATGTTTTTCAGCAGCCTCTAGAACACCTTCATTACTACCGAGGTCAGTGCAACTGGCCAGTAATCGTTCAGGGATGAGGGTTTGCTGTTCTTGGGCACAGGGATGATGGTGGATCTTTTGAAGCATGTGGGGACCACAGACTTCGCCAGGGACTCGTTGAAGATGGAAGTGAACACACCTGCTAGCTGGTCAGCACAGCAGTGCAGCAGATGGCTGGTGATGGCGTCTGGCTCCGCTGCTTTACTTGTGTTCACTCTCCTCAGTGCCGCTCGGACGTCGTGCTCCGCGATGCTGATCACCGGTCTCTCGCTGATGACGTCACTGTCCTCGGTAGTCAGGCGGTAGTTAGCATTAGCCGTCTGGCTAACCTCGAAACGGGCATAGAACTAGTTCAGCTCGTTGCTGAATGCAGAGTTGGTGTTGATCGGCGCAGTGTCCCTGGCTTTGTAGTCCGTAATGGTGCGTAGTCCGTGCCACATAGTCTGTGTGTTGCCCTGGTGGAAGCGAGACTCCACGTGCTCCCGGTACCGGCCGCTTTGTAGGCGCTCATATCGCCAGTGGCGAGACCTGCGTTGTAGGTGGGGGTCATGGCGTTCACTGCAGCACGGATGGATCTGTCCACCCACGGTTTCTGGTTCGGGAATGTGGTGACTCTTGCAGTGGGGATAATCGACTCCGCTAGCATATTCACGAAGCATACTGCTACTTCCGTAAACTCGTTGATGTCGACTGCGCATGCTCTGAACATGTCCCAGTCTACGTCGTTGAGTGCGTCCTGTAGCGCCGCTTCTGATTGGGCAGACCAACGTTTCACCTCCCTCGTGGTTACTTCTTCCCTCTGTATGTTTTGTTTATACTGGGAATGAGGAAGATGGCGTTGTGGTCAGACTTTCCAAAAGCTGGGTGTGAGACAGCTTTGTAGCCCTGCTTGTATGGCGTGTAGCAGTGGTCCAAAATTCGATCCCCCCTCGTCGGACACGAGACATGCTGGTAGAAATTCGGCATGACTTGTCTGAGGTTCGCTTTATTAAAGTCTCCTGCTACAATGAGGACTGCGCCCGGGTCCTTGTTTTGAAGCAAACTCAGCACATCATGTAGTTCGGACAAAGGCATACCTGTGTCCGCTTGGGGTGGGATGTAGACCACCGTGGCGATGACCGAGGTGAACTCACGGGGCAAATAGAAAGGGCGGCACTTAATGCTCAGGAATTCCAGATGTGGCGAGCAGCCGCTGGAAAGAGTAGAAATGCTCCTGGCATCACATCACTTTCTGTTTACCATGAAACACACTCCTCCACCTTTGGTTTTGTTTGACTCTCCCGTTCTGTCCACGCGGAGCACAAAGAATTAATCCGACTGAGTTATGGCCTGGTCCGGCACGGTGGGGGTCAGCCATGTCTCCGTGAAGCACAGAATGTTGGAGTCCCTCATGTCACGTTGGAAGGCGACTCTTGCTCTTAGGTCATCGAGCTTGTTCTCCAGTGCCCAGTAGAATGCTGGGCAGTGGTGCGCGATGCGCCTGCTGTCTCAGTCTGTTGCGAACGCCAGTGTGTTTCCCCCGGCGCTTCTTTGTTCCACGCCTCGGATGAGTGGCCCATCCTTTGTTGTTCTCTGCGCCGCGTAGAATCTCTGGTGGCCAGGATGGGTCAGGTTTAAAAGTGTCCAAGATTAAATGTGCAACCTTGTCACCCATGTTTACAAGTGATCTGCTGTCGTAGACTATAAAACTAGAGGATTTTGGAATGTAAACCAGAGCAAAAATAAGTAAAAACTAAAAGGTGCATAGTCGGAGCGGAGTGGTCAGGAAGGCGTCTGGACGTGGCCATCTTATTGCTCGTCACTTCCTCTTTTTGCCAACATTGCGACAGTTAATATATTTGAATGACAGGGTTAGCGCCCAGTTAGCTCCTAGCCTTTCTTGACAGCTCTGCCTCCTTTTCAACTGCCCGGGACATTTAAACAATGAATACCTCCGTATACAAACAAATTAATGCACATATTGTGGTCTTCCTGTCAGGTAATCAACAATCCAGGACACCAGTGAAGCATCCACATGCATCGCTGGTTGATTGAGCAGATAGATGATGGTGTCTTCAGTTCCGAGACAGGGCTGGTAAGCAAATCGAAGGGGATCCTGATGTGACTATCAATAAATCAAATCGACTGTCACTAAATCAAATTTAGCACACATACACAAACGCGATTTGTACTGACGCAAGTTCAGTTTACATAGGGTTCATTCGCTCGGTCAGCAAGAGGCGGTATTCTCGTACACTGGGAGTAAACTGCCATTAAAAGTAACAGAAGAAGAAGAGAACATCTGCATATGCGGATCAGGTAGACCCGATTAGTACGGTCCGACTTTGCACATGCACAGTAAGGATCGGGGGATCCTGATCCATAACTATCTTTTTATTTTTTCGTTTTTGTCTACATTATATTGAAATGTTTCATTATTGCAAACATTTTAAGAGATACTTATTATTGTTAACATCTTAACAGATACTCTGACCCGTAACCATCGAAAAATGCTTCAAGCGGAAATAGACCTTTTGCACATGCGTGTTATGGATCTGGTTTCCGGTACGGATCGGGTAGTGACATGGAACATTGTGTTTTATAGGTTTTTTTGATATTGGGTTTGTTTATTCCTGGGGGTTTTAGTATCTTGACAAGATTTTTGTTAGAATTGTTTGTCATTGTTGCTTTCTGGCCTGGGAATAAACTGTTTCTCATCAGACCTTCAGCATCTGTTTCCTGGGTTTCTGACTCGCTCAATCTCGCCTTGTATTTAAAAGAAACTCGTTAGTAAGACATTCTGGTGCACCAGCTTTAGTGTCTACAATTACCTTTGCTTATGTTAGGTTCTCAATCTTGTGTTGTATTCAAGATTTCTTTGTTAGATATTCTCAAGTTTGTCCTGTCCTCCTATGTTCCCTTTGCCTAGTCTGTTTCTGTTATGTTTCCCATGTTTAGTCAGTTTTAACGTTGTTTACTTTGGCCTCTCTGGTTGGTGTTTCAGTCAGTGTTAGTCTCCTGTTTTATTTTCATAGTCTCTTGTCCTGTGTTGTGTTCAGTTGTACTTTCCTTGTCTGACTTATTTCACCTGTACCTTGTTTTTCCCAGTTGTGTATGATCCTAATTACCTCATGTGTATATTTAAGTCCTCAATCTCCCTCTGGTCTTTGTCATGTCATCGTCTCCTCATCTTGCGTGTGCTCCTGTCAGTCAGTGTCTGTGTTTCAGTTAGTTTCCTCAATCTCTGCTCTGCTTCTAATTTGGTTCAATCAGTAGTGATGGGCAAAGCAAGGCTTTGTGAAACAATGAACCAATGGAAGAATTTGGCTTTGAAACAAATTGAGACCCCACAGTGATATCTGTTGGCCAATTTGATAATCGCCACATCTTGATAATGCTGTTCTTTGAAACAATGATGCAGACAAGCACAATTCCAAACCAAACTACTTATTAAACCAGACTGTGAATGACGGTGATCAACACATGTTTTGGATAAATCCCCACACAAACAAGGCAAAAAAATAGTGAGACTGTTAAAGACAGCGGGCTGTGATCGTAATAAACAGTGTGCTTCAACAAAGTTATCCCTCTGTTAACATTCCTGTTGCTCACAATAACTCAATTTAGAAAGTAAAATATGTAGAGGAAAAAACTGCTGTGTTTACTGTAGTAATCACAAGTTTCCTGCTGTTTTTGGCCTCAACCGCCTTCGTTTTTTACTCACAGCCCTCAAACTCTGGATGTGTTTGGTTGATGTTTTAATTATGTAGGAGTTTGTCATCAGGTTTGTTCTACACCTTTAAAGCTAGAAGCTGGCATAGCATTCGCTTTTATTGTCAAAAATTAAAAAATATTCAAATTAAAAGACTAAATGTGTTTTCCTTATAGAAAGTTAACATTTATCACATTTTTATTGGCCAATTCTGACCAATTGTAACACTCGATTTCACAAACATCTAAAAACCAGCCTCTGTTGAGCAACCTCTGAACCATAAAGAAACTTTTCTGTAATTTATACTGCTTTGGATTTTGTATCTAGTAACACAGGCGTGTTTTACTGTGAGTCTGAAGTTTTTGTTAAAATTAACCTACAGTCTGTCTGTTGTGTATAAGATATTCCATGCAGAAGTGTCAGTGAGAATAAAAGAGGGGGGAAAAATCTGTCATTAGAATTGTTAAATAGGTATTCTGTAATTAATGATGAGAATATTTCTTCCACCTCTGCTCCTGTTCAGACATTAATGAGTAAAGTCTGCTGAGTGAGGAGTTTAGATTTACCTGTGACAATCAAAAAGACTCCAGGCAGATCAGACTGTGTCCATCCTTCATGATCTTTCTGGAATCTGAATGTGTATCCTCCTGAGTCATTCTTCTTCAGGTTGTTGATGGTCAGGATGTGTTGGTTCTTCATGTTGTCCTGATACTCCACACGACCTGCAGCCTCAATCAGCTCTTCAACTTCCACTTTATCTTTTCTCCACTTTTTACTCCAACATTTAAACTCTGGCTTCATGTTATCAGGATGTGAGTATTCACTTGTGATGTTCAGTGAAGATCCTTCCAGAGCACAGATTCTCCTGCTGACATAATTCACTCTCCAGCAGTTTTTATCCTGAACACCTGAAATATAGATGGAAGATTTCAAGTTGTTTGATTGGTCTGTATTTCAGCACTTGAATTCATTATTAGATTTTTGACACTTACAAACTTCCTTGGATTGAAGATGTTTGTGACCTTTAACTGTACAAGAGAATGTGTCTCTTGAAGAGTTATCAACTGAATAATCTTGATTCTCATAATAGTTTTGTTTGTTGAGATACCACACGTAGCCAGTTTGATGGTTAGTCAGGTTACAGCTGGTGATACAGGTCAGTGTGACAAACCCTGAGATGGAAGAAGTTCTTTGAACACGAACCTCTGTTGAAAAAGGATAAATAAATTTCTTGACACTATATTTGATACAGCGTATTAAATACGTATAAGTGTTGGTTTGACACAATATGACAAAATAGAGGTTAAGTGAAGATGTGTTTGTACGGTTTGGGTATGGAAATTTCACCTCTGGGATATGTGATGGAGCACGGCTCATCCCCTAATGTCTGATTGTGGGAAGAAATGTTTCCATAAGCACAAGTCACTCTGAAACATGTCTTTGTTATTGAATCTGGACAAAAAGACACATGGTTAAATATTTGTACTGAGACTATTTTTACAGGGGTTTACTTAACGTTTTGTAGCACACTGAACATCATGACTCACCCACAGAGACTTCAGGGGCTCTGAGATCCTCGTAGCCTTTGACAGCACAGGAGTATGTGACTGCTTCCTCACTGCTGAGCAGCTCTTGGTACCAGGGAGACCAGTCCTCATAGAGAAACTCTCTGTTCTTGTACCAGATGTAGGCTGCAGGCTTTTCAGTCAGAGGACAGCTGCTGCTGCACATCAATGTTACTGTCTGTCCCTCTGTGGCAGGAATCACCTTTACCTGCAGCCCTGAGAGGATGATGGATAACAACTTATACAATGATGTTAATTGGAAAGCTATTAATGAGTAAAAGTCACTGTACCTGCAACTACTTGAAGACTAATTCTTTTGTACCAACAGCGTCCTCGACTGTCTGTAGTCTTCATACAGCAGTAAGTGTTTGCATCACTCTCTCTTAGATCATTGATGGTTAAAATTGGGTTTTTCTCTTCAGACATGTTGTATGTTACACGTTGTCCATCCACAGAGAGCTCACTCTGAACATACTTGTGACCATCCCAGCCTATAGTGAACCATTTTCTGCTTGAAGTCAGATGTTGATGTGAGCAGTGCAGATCCACTGATGAACCTTTGAAAGCACAAATCCTGGTTTCTCCTCCATTAACACCTTTAACAGAAGAGAGGTAAGAAAAACATTTATTATCTTATTAATATGTCTTTATTATTAACCATTTGTTTTATTAACCAATTTTCAGTACTTCACATTAGGAACTAGTCCAAACTAAATTTTCTCATCTAAATTTATATCTTTGTACTTAAGTTATTATTAACTAACGATTTTTACATAAGAACTCATAAATAATCTCTGATACCTGAAATGTAAAAGACGAGACCCACAAACAGACGACCAGCATCTCTCAACTCCATTGTTGTTTTAGTCCAGTTTTTGAGTGTGAAGCTTACAGTAAAAGCTCGAACCAAAAAAGACAAAGTAAGTCATCGGTCAAACTAAGCAGCGCTCTTTGTCTGAGCAAAGGGTGAGGGGGGACTGCTGGTTTGTATTCTTTGGTTTCACACATCGTGCATCTTTGAAACTAAAGCTAAACTTGCTTCCTCTTCCTTTAAATCTTTTGCATTCTTTTATGCTTTGTCTTAGCATGAATATTATTTTAATCTACATAAGATCAATTCCTCTATAATAATTCTTTTAATTTATTTACTTGCTGTATGTAGTTGTGTTTTGAGTGCATTAAAAATTGAGTTCATTAAATATAATGAGGTTTGTGAATAGAAAGCTGTGGAGGTGTTATATTGTTGGGGATTTCTGAGTATGACCGTTTGTAATGCACACACACAGCTGGAGTGATGTAAACATTAATCTGCTGCGATTTTGATCTCTTCTTTGATCTCTTCTATGTGCTGAATTTATAGAGACTGGATGGAAGGCTTCCTAGTATATGTTTTTATATTCTGTATAATTTTGTCTTTATATGGTGCTGTGTTATCTTGAACAGACAAGTATTTTTTGTTATTTTTTGTGCAGAGTGTTCTGATTGCATTCTGTCACTATGGTGGTGATTGGTCTTCCTGCAAAGTAGTCTTGGCAGCCTCAAACCTCACATAGTTGTGAGATTAGAGGGTCGACAACATGGGTGACAGTGTTTAACAACAAGGATAATGATAATAACAACAACAACAACAACAACAACAACGTAAGACATGAAAAACTAGAAAACAACGACAACAACAACAACAACAACAAGGTAAGACATGAAAAACTAGAAAACAACGACAACAACAACAACAACAACAACAACAAGGTAAGACATGAAAAACTAGAAAACAACGACAACAACAACAACAACAACAACAACAACAACAAGGTAAGACATGAAAAACTAGAAAACAACGACAACAACAACAACAACAACAACAAGGTAAGACATGAAAAACTAGAAAACAACGACAACAACAACAACAACAACAACAACAAGGTAAGACATGAAAAACTAGAAAACAACGACAACAACAACAACAACAAGGTAAGACATGAAAAACTAGAAAACAACGACAACAACAACAACAACAACAACAAGGTAAGACATGAAAAACTAGAAAACAAAGACAACAACAACAACATGGTAAGACATGAAAAACTAGAAAACAACGACAACAACAACAACATGGTAAGACATGAAAAACTAGAAAACAACGACAACAACAACAACATGATAAGACATGAAAAACTAGAAAACAACGACAACAACAACAACATGGTAAGACATGAAAAACTAGAAAACAACGACATGGATTATTCACTAAACATGAGTTTTAACTCACCCCTGAATGCAGGCAGACCCTTCAGTCCTCATATTTAGTGATGCAATGTGACATTTATTCAACCTCTGAACTTTCCATGGCATTTTAGAGGGATTGTTTGCTCTGTTTCACTGTATTTGTGTGACAGGTTGAGTTATTAGTTGCATATCATCATTGTCTAGATGATGATTGTTTGTGGGTGTCTCAGCCTTCAGTTTCATCTTCATTAATTGTCAGGAATGATTTTTAGAGTCATTTCTTTGCCTTGAGAAACTCTGGGGTTGCTTTTGCTGTATGCTTTAGGTTATTATCCATTTGGACTGTGAAGCACTTTCTGATCATTTTTGCAGCATTTAGCTGAATCTAAACAAAGAGTACAGCTACATTTCAAAATTCATCCTTGCTACTTCATCAGTAGTTTTGATCACTTGAGACCCAGTTCAACCAGCAGCCATACATACCATAAGACATGACTCCAAGTCTGACAAAGGTCTGTTCCTTTCTCTATACTTTTATGATTCCATTATTCTGATTTAGGTGAATCATTTCATCTCTTCAAAATTTGTTTTCTTTTTTTTTATTATTATTATTATTATTATTATTATTATTATTATTATTATTATTATTATTATTATTATTATGTATTTGTTTATTCATTTATTTTTTTAGTCTGATTTATAGAGTGATTATAAAAAATCAAAAATATTATCAAATCAAACCACATTAATCAAAAATATTAATGTGGTGTAAAATGAGTCCTGATATAAGATCTTTGAGATGTACTTGTAGATATTAGTAAATGTTTTACCGTTACTGTGTTAAGGTTATCGTACAGTAGTAAAGTAGTTACTATTGAAACAATGTCAGGACTGAAATATTAACATCTGTCATGACTAATTAATTTGCTAGCTAATTATGTTACCAGTAAAATGATTAATCACAGCCACAGATTCACAGTAAATATCCTGACTAGCTTCAATGCATCTATAATACATATCTGCTAGTTCTAGTGCTTCATTTAAACTGTATGATACTCATACTGACCCAGGGTCAGTGTAAAATAACCCTGTCTGAACAAAGTCTGGTTCCTTTAATCCTGCATGAGAAACTTTGTGTCTGTGCTGTACCATTTATAAAATCAGGTTTGAGACAGGCTGCTTTGAGTGTGGGTGCTTTCTCTGTTTAAAAAACAGGTAGAAAAGGGCTCACAGAGCTGTGAAGTTGCAAATTTAGGAGCATTAGGCCTGATGATGGCATATAAAGCCTATACTTAAATTCTGCATTGTATTTTTGTTACCAGTTTATTAAATGAATTTACAATTATTTTTTGTTTTTTATCAGTAGGGAGTACACATATTTCAGAGAAGCACTGTTGCTTCATCCTTAAAACTTTAAAGCAGAACCAGATTGGAAATCAAAAGGGCCTTAAAAGCTTCAGTTTGATTTGATTTAGTTAGTTTGGATATTATTTAGCTTGCGGGGGGGACCTTTTAAATTTTATTGGTGATAGTATGACCAGCATCTATTTAAGGAGGAGTTTGTTGAGAGGCTCGGGTGGTTATTTCTAAATGTGTTGCTGGTGAGCATGACAAAACCTCTGTACAAGAAAAAAGAAAGAATATATTCAAAGCTTTGAAAAATGATTGGGCTCATGTGGTTGTCTTTCTTCCATCTGGTCCCCTTCACATTGCCTTGCTACCGCAACACTCCTCCCTGACCCTCAAAGCCAAACTTCACCCATGAGAGGTGACATTCTCAGAAACTGTACTAAACATACTACTTGTTATGTTACTTTCATTTTACTCTGCAAAATGATCTGAAACACACTGTCACATAATTACCATTTAACAGTGTAAACCTACAGGTTACAGCCCGACACACCAACACAAATCAAAAAAAACAATGAGGACACACATGATCTTTCTCTTAGTATTTAGGTATGAACACAAAGCTGACAACACAAATCAAAGATGAAAACCAGCACAAAGATACTTCAAATCGATCATCACAGTGACTGTCGAAACATGAACAGGTAGAAATAGAGGCTAAAGTGTGACTGCTCATCAGTTTGTTACCTGTTGAAGTACACACAGCGGCTCACTGGGATCAGCATTTACTCAGCTTTAACAATACTCTGGGTTCTTGTTAGCTTAGCATTAGCATGGTGTCTGTGAGGATGCTTGCAAAGAGTCGAAGTTGTGTTAGCGGTATGATGCAATTGTTTCTATCTGGAAGCAGTCTCCACCTTATCATCGAGCTCTCATAGTTTTGTGCAATAAAAATAAAAATATTTTCCATATTAACTATTTTCCTTCTCACATTAACTGAAATCAGCTGATTGTAGCAAGAGTGAAAGAACTGACACGCGGGACGGACAGGCAGGCAGACTAACAGTTCCAAGATATTGGATAACTGGGATTCTTGATTCCCATTCCTACACACGACCTATTTCATTATACGTTCATCAAACACCTGGCAGTGCTGACAGTGAGAGCAGAGCCAGATGATGCTGTTAGTCGTTATTTTGTGATACAGACAAAAAGTTACCAGAACAGAAACAGCAGACACAATGGCTTTAATGTTTTCATTAGTAGCACCCAAGGCACACAAAGTAATGCAATTACCATGCCTGACAGAGTCATCAAAAATAGCACCTTTTTTAAGAGGGTGATCAGTAAATGCACATACACAGGCTTTTGGACATAGCAGAATTTTTAAACAGTTTCCTTGTGTTTTGCAGGTGTTTTTTTTAACACAGGCACGTCATTATCAAATATCTTTAAATTGAAAAGCTTAAGAATTTATACTTAAGCTTTGCAATTTCAATTAAATTCTTTATTTCTACTGTATTTTATATTCCAATAAAGTGAGTGTAACCCACTGACAGATCTGGAAGCTGCAGAGTCTGTGCTGTGATGGTAGAGTAATATCATTGGAGGTGAAATCACCATGGTAACAAGCTTTTCTTTATTGAGCACACAGTGGCTTGATGGTGGAGTAGAGATCAGCTGTGTGGTCTTCACTGAAGTGCAGTCTGCTGTAGTGATGTTCAACCTGCCCTGCTGACTGAGCTGAGATATTTTCATAGATGGGTTGAAGGTTCATCTGAGGAGACGAGACAGTTATTCAAAGATTATATTTAACTGCATCAAAAAATAATACCTGGTTGCTTGTTATTGGTTACATTGTCACTTCAGTGACAGATTCTTAAAAATAACCTGTCTGACAAAGTGAAACAAGTTAAAATATCTCAGAAAACAACGGTCTAAAGAAAAAATGAGAAACAAAGTAATTTACATCTGTCAGGTCACAAAAGAACCCAGAACATCATCTAAAGAACTGCAGGTCTCACTTGTCTCAATGGTTTGTTTGTTTGTTAATTTATTTCAATCATGCAAATATTGCTTCTGTTCTGATTCATTTACATATCGAAAGGGAGTGGGAAGAAGTACACACTTATTTAATCCCACCCCTTTTCCATAAGTTATCAGTCAATACTTAGTCAGCTTCCTTACTGATATAGTCTGTAATAAAAATAGCAAAAAGATTTTGGATATAATATATACTATATACTATAATATCACATCATGAAATTTTCTAAATAGAGACATTCACTTAATTTCAACATTTTCCCTTTCTTTATAGTTCAAGAAGATCATATCTTTATAACTCTTTTTAAACTGTTTTATGTTTGGACATTGCTTCAATTCCATATTCAAACTGTTCCACAGTTTCACTCCATGCACAGAAACACCAAAGCTTTTTATTGTAGTACGTACCTTCCCTATTTTGAAGTTACAAAAACTTACTTCTTTCCCCCCCAAAAAAATTAAGGTCAAAGTTCACGATTCAACAATAAGAAACAGACTAGGCAAAAATGTCATCTGTCCGGGACTGTTTTACTGCTTCAGGACCTGGACAACTTGCTTCAATTAATTGAACCATAGATCCTGCTCTCCAAGAAAATCCCGAAGGAGAATGTTCGGCCATTGGTCTGTGGCCTGAAACTTAAGCATAGATCTAAAGCTCAGAGGAAGAGAGTTCCAGAGTCTGGGGGCCACAGTGGCAAAAACTCTGTCTCCCTTACTTCTAAGCCTTGTATGCTGTACAACAAGTAGGCCCTGACCAGGTTCGACCAAGTTTAAGTTCTAAAAACAGCTGGAATTCCCATCACGCAGGGTATCTGTGCAGTAAAACACACAGGACCCCAAAGCTGCCCAATTCAGTGCCTGCATGAGTGTCACCCATGGGAATCATCATTGACCAAAATATTCTAGCTGGATTGTCATTGAGCACAGTATGTGTCAGAAATACGGTAATAAAGAACTGAATGCATAAAGTAACAACGGTAAGCACACCAGGCACATGAAATTGAAATTGAATGTATAATATTAAAACTATTATAATGATCTAAACTACAAGCTAACTTTTACTTTTGATATTTTAACTGTAGTTATGTTTCATAAAATGCACATGCTTTTAATTAAAACCTAAACCTTCCATTGTAAGGGAATATTTTAACATTATTATAGAACAAAGAAGGACCTAAATATTTCTTCCACCTCTGCTCCTGTTCAGACATTAATGAGTAAAGTCTGCTGAGTGAGGAGTTTAGATTTACCTGTGACAATCAAAAAGACTCCAGGCAGATCAGACTGTGTCCATCCTTCATGATCTTTCTGGAATCTGAATGTGTATCCTCCTGAGTCATTCTTCTTCAGATTGTTGATGGTCAGGATGTGTTGGTTCTTCATGTTGTCCTGATACTCCACACAACCTGCAGCCTCAATCAGCTCTTCAACTTCCACTTTATCTTTTCTCCATTTTTTACTCCAACATTTAAACTCTGGCTTCATGTTATCAGGATGTGAGTATTCACCTGTGATGTTCACTGAAGATCCTTCCAGAGCACAGATTCTCCTGCTGACATAATTCACTCTCCAGCAGTTTTTATCCTGAACACCTGAAATATAGATGGAAGATTTAAAGTTGTTTGATTGGTTTGTATTTAAGCCCTTGAGTTATCATTATTGGTTAGCAAAATAGATTTGACACTTACAAACTTCCTTAGACTGAAGGTGTTTGTGGCCTTTAACTGCACAAGAGAATGTGTCTCCTGAAGAGTTTTGAGTTGAATAATGTTGATTCTCATGATAGTTTTGTTTGTTGTGATACCACATGAAGCCATTTTGATGGTTAGTCAGGTTACAGTTTGTTATACAGGTCAGTGTGACAAACTCTGACGTTGAAGAAGCTCTTTGAACATGAACCTCTGTTAAAGAAGGATAAACACACTTCTTGTCACTATATTTGATGTAATCATACATCTTATTTAAGTCATATACATGTATAATCTCAACGAATATGGTATAAACTTCACCTCTGGGATATGTGATGGAGCACGGCTCATCTACTGATGTCTTCCTGTAAGAACACATTCTCTCTTTAGCATAGGTCATGAAGCAGGTCTCTGTGATGGAATCTGAAACAAAGAAATGATATTGATTGAAATTAATCACTGTATGACCCATTGTGTTTGTTTTCTAGCAACAATAAACATCATGACTCCCCCACAGAGACTTCAGGGGCTCTGAGATCCTCGTAGCCTTTGACAGCACAGGAGTATGTGACTGCTTCCTCACTGCTGAGCAGCTCTCTGTACCAGGGAGACCAGTCCTCATAGAGAAACTCTCTGTTCTTGTACCAGATGTAGGCTGCAGGCTTTTCAGTCAGAGGACAGCTGCTGCTGCACATCAGTGTTACTGTCTGTCCCTCTGTGGCAGGAATCACCTTTACCTGCAGCTCTGAGAGTATGATGGAGAACAGCTTATACAATGATGTCATTTGGAAAGTAATCAATGAGTAAAAGTCACTGTACCTGCAACAACTTGAAGACTAATTCTGTTGAGCCAACAGAGTTGTGGACTGTCTGTAGTCTTCATACTGTCAGTGCGCCCCAGGGTGGCTGTGGCTACAACGTAGCTTGCCATCACCAGTGTGTGAATGTGTGCGTGAATGGGTGAATGACTGGATATGTAAAGCGCTTTGGGGTCCTTAGGGACTAGAAGGCGCTATATAAATACAGGCCATTTACCATTTACCATTCATACAGCAGTAAGAGTTTGCATCACTCTCTCTTAGATCATTGATGGTTAAAGTTGGGTTTTTCTCTTCAGACATGTTGTACATTACATGTTGTCCATCCACAGAGAGCTCACTCTGAACATACTTGTAACCATCCCAGCCTATAGTGAACCATTTTCTGCTTGAAGTCAGATGTTGATGTGAGCAGTGCAGATCCACTGATGAACCTTTGCGAGCACAGATCCTGGTTTCTCCTCCATTAACACCTTTAACAAAAGAGAGTTAACAAAAATATTTATTTATTAATATGTCTTTATTATTAACCACTTAATAATTTTCAGTACTTCACATTAGGAACTAGTGTAAAGTAAAATTTATCATCTGTAAATTTTACAAGTTACAAGTTAATATTAATTAATGATTTTTACATAAGAACTCATTAATAGTCTCTGATACCTGAAATGTAAAAGGTGAGACCCACAAACAGATGACCAGCATCTCTCAACTCCATTAATTTTTTAGTCCAGACTTTGAGCGTAAAGCTGACATTAAAAGCTCGAACCATAAAGACAAAGTAAGTCATCGGTCAAACTAAGCAGTACTCTTTGTCAGAGTGAAGGGTGACGGGGGACTGCTGGCCCATATTCTTAGGTTTCACACATCATGCATCTTTGAAACTAAAAGTAAACTTGTTTCCTTTTCCTTCAAATCTTTTGCATTCTTATATGCTTTGTCTTACCATGAATAATATTTTAATTTGCATCAGTTGTTTTCCTACATAATCATTCTTTTGTTTTATTTACTTGCTGCATGCAGTTGTTTTTGAATGCATTAAATTTTCAGTTTATTTCAGTTTTCAGTTTATTAAATATGTTGAAGTTGTTGAACAGAAAGCTGTGGAGGTGTTTAACTACTGAGGATTTCTCAGTATGACAGTTTGCAATGTAAACACATAGCTGGAGTAATGTAGACATAATTCTGCTGCCATTTTTATCTTTTCTTTTTCAAAATATAAAACAATGTGATATCGGGAACACGTTATTTAAAATGTCCTTAACTTTGAACCAAAAGACAAAAAGTAATGCATCCGTCAAACTAAACACTCTTTTTCTATGCAGAGTGAAGGGTGAGGGGGACAAAATGACTTTTTTTTCTTTTCTTTTAAGAAGGAACTGGTTTCACATTCACAGCTTAGAAACTAAAAGAATAACTTCCTTCCTTTTCATCACTTGGTTTCTTGTATGCTTTGAGTTTAAACCCTGCTTAATGCAGTTGTGTTTAAATATCCATCAGAGATACTTGAAGTTATTGAGCAGAAAGCTGTGAAGATGTTAAAACTCTTATAATACTTTGATAAGAGAAAACGTCTGTTTTCAAAGAGCAGCATGAGTGATGTTGATCTTAAGCTGCTGTGTAGCTGCTGTTTTTAATAGAAAAAGTTACTTTCTTATTAATTAATTTTTATTTAGCCTGTCTCTAGTTCCTTTCTTTAAAATTTCCACATTCAAGAAGTGTTTGAGTTCTCTGACTGAATTGTATTCTGGCTATAAAGTGTTAACATTAATTCTACTGTTTCTATCCTCTAGTGGTTTAATTCCTATTCCTTTAATGTCACTGCTGAGTGTGGCTCAACAGTCAAAACTGTTAGGATCCCTGGGTCATCGACCCAGTGGTTTGTGTTTTGGTTCTTTGAGTTTGTTATTTCATTATATTCTAGTTTTGCTTTTTGGGTTTTTGGATTATTCTTAGTTTAGGTTCTCTGGGTGGGTTCTGTTAGAGTTTTAGTGTTCTGGTTTTCTGTCTGTAATTCTGAGTTGCTGTCTCCCCTGTTTGCTGTATCCCCACGTCCAGTCAGTGTCTGTGTCTGCCCTGGTCCCACGTCTTTGTTCCCTTTGTTATAACGCCTGCCTGTGAGTCTGTGTTATGTTTCCTGTTTTACTTTGAAAGTCCATGTCTCATGTTAGTGTATCTGGTTTTGCTCTCCTTGTCTCGTTAGTCCTGATTTGCCCCAGCTGTGTTTCCCTCCTGTTGCCCATTCCCTGATTGCTCCCTCTGTGTACTTAAACCCTGTGTTTCTTTGAGTCAGTGTCGCGTCGTCCCTCATGCTGTGTGTATCTCCCTGTGGCTCCCTGTGTGTGTTTCGTTAGATTCTTTTCAGTTTAGGTTTTGTAGATTTTCTTTGTTCAGCAATAAAGCTGTTTTGAGTTCACCGTTTTGTCTCCGGAGTCTGCACCTTGGGTCCTATTCCTGTCTGCACACAGCCGTAACATGACAAAAACGTCTGCCAGTCTTTAGCCTTTTTTGACTAAAGAAGAGAAAATGGGATTTCAGCCATAGAGGAAAACACTGATACTCCTTTAACAAGTATTTTGTTTTATAGTCACGCTGTTTTTTTTGTTTGTCTGTTTGTTTGTTTTTTGGTGCTGCATTAAACACTATGATATATTCTCTAATGAAAAAATAAGTACTGCGCTTGTTGCCGTGTCAACTTCAAGATGAAACTAGATAATTTTGGAGGACTTCTTGAAGTTGTTTAGCAGTTCAGGACATGTCGACCAGAGGACACCATTATATCTCTTGATCTCAGCATCATTTTCTATTATTCTCAGCCTACTTCTTGTCAATTTCACAGCACAAGATTGAGTGAGGTGCAAATATCTGTAGTTATTTCATTATTTCATTATTAATATTTTCAGGAAGTTTTTTTCTTTTTCTTTTTTTACATTTTACATGATTATAAGTGTAGGCTTTAAAGTAATAGCATTCTTTTAGTTCTAGGGGTTTTTTTGTCTTTATTTTATGTGCTGTGTCATTTCTCTTCCCACAGGCTGGCACAGTGATCGTCCTTCCATCATTCTCTTGTTGTACCTGATTCCTCCTTCCTGTCAAAGACCTGGCAAGGTTTCTGCATCCCAAGCTGAGAAGCACACTGTGGTCTTCCAGAAGGTTTGTTCTGTATTTTTTGTTTTTTGTTTTCTTTCACACCAACTAACATTTGTGCCCCCATCTTTTTTGCTGATTCTTTTCATATATGAAATGCACTCTTAAAAATATTTGATACCTGTTTTATTCTTTTTACCATGTGACCTTGTGTTTGGGGCGAGGGGTGTTGGTTAGCTGTTGATTTGAACTTTGATGGGGAAAGCTTGTAACAATTATGTCTCGACAGAAATTTGGATTTTGTAATTCAACTTATTTTCTTTTTCTTTTCTTCATTTTTAACATACTCTGAGTGGAGCAAGCATCCAGGAACATGTTGATGCCCTCAACCCCATTACACAACCCTATATACTTGCTGCTGGGACAAAGAGGAACACCATCCATGAGTTTTTTGTTGTCCTGGACAAGCAGGTCAAACCATGCAAGTCAACCAATTCACTTGGAGCTTTTGATGACTTTTTCAAGGCTCACTAACACTGTTTAGAGTTATTATTTTATGTTTTACACTTATGAAGATACATTTGTTGAAGACCATTTTCATATAACGTGATAGATTGGAACACTACTGTTATACCCAATAGGCACTACCAAAAGACTCCATACAGCCATTATTAATAAGTTGATTTCATACTACAAGAGTTGACGGTAAAAAAGTAAAAAAAAAAAAAGGGTTCACAACTGATAATAATTCATATTAGTTGACATAAGCATAAAAATAATGTGAATGCGGTAAGAAAAAATTTAAAAAGTTATTATTTTTCATGTTGTATTAATTGTTGTCATTTTATTCAAGAGACACTGGCTCTGTGTTGAAATTGACTCTTGTGGTGTTGCACTCATTTTACTGTGTAGAAGTTACTCTGTGCTGCCATGATGTACTTTCCATGATGTTTATCTGTAGTGAGCTCAAGTTCAGAGACAAACCACAGCAGTTCTTCTTTGAAGTGATATGTAAATCACCTTTTTTACAGCTGCTGTTTCTGTCACTTCATAAAATCTCGAAAAAAGGAGTGAATGTCAAAAATAAATAGCAATTTTACAGGAAAGGTACAAAACAGAATAGACAAAGTGTTTACTGTGAGTATCTGCCGAGAAACTACACAGAGCTTTAACAGCAGCAATATCACTTCCTTCTTCATGATTTTGTTATGGAAATTTTAACAATAACCTGCAAACACCTCAGTGAGCATGATTTGAAGTGAGTTTAATAACATATTGCAATATGGAGAGAACCACTCCTGTCAAAGCCTAGGGTGATCTCTGAATTGTGGCCGCTGCCCTTACATGTTATATAACCCATCACAGACTCTCTTAAGAAAGAGAACATTCCATAGCATATCATATATCTCTATACCTTCAGTCCAGCTGGACTCCCTCACAGAGAGAATTATGACCTTGTTTTCTGCTTGGCTGTCACCTCCCTAAGAGCAGGATGTGTGGAGATTTCAAGTCTACAATGAACCTTCTGTGAAGGTGCAATAAAACCTGGGGCCCACTTGTGATAGGATTCCACATAAATGCATACAATTGGTGTCAGGAGTGATCTGGCTATACTTAAGTGATATGATTAAACATTAATACAACAGAAAAGAAATCTGCTTCCACTATTTCTTATGGTTCCTGTTGTTTGACTCTTTGTTGCAGTCTTTAATTCTTAGTTCACATTTTAAAGTTGGAGTTGCTGTTTAGAGTCTCTGCTTGCTGTTTATCTCTGTTCAGGGAAAGAGTTCTCTGTAATGTAGAGCATGTGGGTTTCAGTATGAGTAGCTGTAGTCATCTCCCCCCACCTGTGTTTTCATTTGTTGCCTCCCCCTGTCTTGTTCTATGTTTGTGCACTGGACACTTTTACTTCCTTGTCTCGCACATTTTGTCAAGTGGTTCCCTTATTTGCTTATCATAACATGACTAGTTTTGTAAAGATTAGATTTGTAGTGAAGAGTGAATGTCTCTCATTATTAAGAGGTCATCATTTGTCAGCCAGAATACATATGAAACCACAAGGCTGAATTTGAACAGAAACCACTTTTATTGCAGTAAATGTCAATACAGTTTTTTTGGAAAGTTATGAGGGTTGCAAAAGTTAATATAGAGACATCAAGTGGTTTTTGGACATTTCATGGTGCATTAAAAAAGTCACTCAGCTGCACTCAAACACAAGTTGCTGTTTTTTGTCATCTTTCAGTTGTGACATATGTTTTAATAACATACATTTTATAACTGAAAAGTTCAAGATTTATTTCTTCTGTAATTTATGTATGAAAACCACTGGCAGATCCACCAGATGTGGTGTCCCTGCTGTGATACTGAAATTAGTTCAGTTGCTAAACCTATCAGAGAAAAAGGCCCTTTAAATCACTATGGTAACAAAGTTACTTTAGTGAGCAGGTAGTGGGTCCATACTGGAGTAGAAAGCACTTGTGTGGGTCATAGGTAGTTGCAGTCCGCTATAATGAGCTGGGAGGTTTTCATATATGGAATCAGGCGTTACCTGAGGAGGAAGACACACATATTTTTTTCTCATTTAAATATTTTTACTTTATTTGCAGGTTATAATGATACCCTGACCAGCAGGTTTGTGAGGTCACAAAATATAAAATATCAAATCTGGGAAATTCCTTTTCTATAACACTTATATTTAAGTTACAATTTAAAAAAAAAAAAAAAAAACGTTTTAAATTTTAATGATCGTAAGACGGACGCGATCTTATTTGGCCCAAATCGTTTTTCTGACGCTCCAGATGTTGATCTTGCCACTTTGACTTCCCATTTAAAGAGTTCGATCACAAATCTCGGAGTAAAAATTGATTCTGCACTTATATTTGATGGTCACATAAACGGGCTGGTAAAATCAGCATTCTATCACCTCAGACATTTATCGAAGGTTAAGCCCTTTCTTTCTAAGCGTGACTTGGAAAGTGTTATTCACGCCTTTATTACTTCACGTTTGGATTATTGCAATTCTCTTTTAATAGTGTCCAGAACATGTGGTCGCAGGTCTGGTGATACGATTACAAAATCGATCATCGACCTGCGGCCTAGAGCGTCCTGGTGCCACGTGCACTTATGGACACTCTTATGTTCGAACAAGGTGTTTGTTATGGCCAAACTGTGATTTGCACAGTTTGGCCATAACAATGCATGATTTACATATGAAGAAAAATAGCACAGAGGAGTTTTATGTTTTATACTTGAATCCTGTCATGTACCTGCTCTTCATTGTCTGATGTTTCACTTCTTGGAAAGTGACTGGAAGTTGTTGTCATTCTAATTTACAAAAAATGAAATAATTAGCAAATCAACAAGTGACTTCAAATCACAGTTTGAATATGATGAATACAGCAAAAAAAAAGAAAGAAGGTGTATTAACTTAGCAGGCGATAACTCGATGGTTGAGTAGAGGTCAGTGTTGTTTTTCAAACTGAAATGCAGCCTGACATAGTGATGACCATCCTGCTCCTCCGATTCAGCTGGAACGTTTTCATGTATGAAATTAGGAAAAATCTGCATAGACAAATAACATCACATTTTATTAATGTATATTTAAATGCATTTACATATAGAGGTTATGATTCACATGAAGGAGAACAATACAGGGGCAAAAAATACATGCTTTTGGGTTAAGCAGGAATAGATTTATATAAAGAAAAACAACGTGTACAAGCGGCTTGTTTTATTTCTGTTGTTACTGCAGAAGAATTTTTAGTTTCCTGTTTGGTACCTGCTGTTTGTTGCCGAATGTTTCAGTTCTTGAAGGCTGGTTAGAAATCCTCTTTTTTCTGATTTGTAAACAGATAGAAATATATAAAGTAAAGGCATATCGCAAGAACATATTGATCTGAATGAGATCAAAGTGTTGCTCACCTAACACACCAGAAGACAGAGAGAGGTATTAAAAGGAGCAGAGCAGCAGAAACTCCTGCAGCTGCTGGTGTCCATGTTCCTGTGATACTTTGGACAGTGAGAGTCTTTGGAGCAGAGCTGATATCTTTGTTGGTTTTCACAGCACAGGAGTAGCTTCCTGCATTCTCCCTGCTGACTGGGTCTAGGATCAGATGTTTGTTCTGGTTCTCTCTCGGGGTCAGAGGTCGACTGTTCAAGTACCAAATGTAGTTTGTGTTGTCAGTCAGAGGACAGCTGGTACTGCAGGTCAGTGTGACTCTCTGACCCTCTGTCACCACTGCAGAAGGACTCATCTTCACTCTCAGCTCTGAAAGTAAAAAAATCATTATTTATGCACCACTACATTATTTTCATTGATTTTTAACTGTCAAACTGAAAACATTTTGGAAATGAAATGAGACATTTGTTTCGAAATGTAGTTCTTGTGAATGTAGATTAAAAAAGAACAACATGATTCAATTAGCCAGAAATTTTATTGTTCAAAATTCTTCTGACCTCATTTAAAGTTGACTATTAAGCGATGTATGCTCCTCGATGTCAAAGGGTTAAATGTTGAAATGATGAGTCATTGCTTTATAGCTCAAACAAAATAACAGTATCCAGATAGTTCAAATAAAATGAAGCGAAACATGGAAAAGACACATAGATGCTTCTTCTAAAAAAGTAAAACACATTTTTTCCTTCATAATAAGTACTATTTTATACAATATAAAAAGCATTTTTCTGAAAACTTGTCATGATCCTGAGTCCATGACTCAGTGATTTTGTGTTTGGTGTATTTATTGTTATTATTTGTGGGCTGTTTTGGGATGGTTTGTGTTTTGGGATTTTAGTTACTGGGTTTCTGGGTTTGTGCTCCCTCTGTTGGTCCCTGGTGTTAGTGTTCCCCTGTCTCGTCAGGTTAATCAGGTCCAGCTGTGTCTCCCACCTGTGTGTGATTTCCCAGTGTCCCTCTGTGTATTTATAGTGTGTGTTTCCCTCAGTTCCTCGTCGCGTCGTCTGTGTTCATCTTCTGTGTCACCCTGTGTGCTCTCCCTGCTGTTCTCCCTTCTTTTCTCCCTTCTTGTTCAGGTTTGCTGCTCTTTGGTTTAATTTTTCCCAGTTTAGTTCATCCTTAGTTCTGTTTTGCCATCTCCACTTTATGTTTGGTATTGTTAATAAATCACCCTCACATCCGAATAAGTACTGCATTTGAGTCCTCCTTTCCTCACATCACACGGCCGCTGCCCCGAGCCGTGACAAAACTTATATGATTTCAGTTTTAAATGCAGGACTTTTTCTTTGTAATGAGCATTTGCAGTGCAGCATTGACATGTTCACAGCATCTGAATATTTGATCCACCTCTGCTCCTGTTCAGACATTAATGAGTAAAGTCTGCTGAGTGAGGAGTTTAGATTTACCTGTGACAATCAAAAAGACTCCAGGCAGATCAGACTGTGTCCATCCTTCATGATCTTTCTGGAATCTGAATGTGTATCCTCCTGAGTCATTCTTCTTCAGGTTGTTGATGGTCAGGATGTGTTGGTTCTTCATGTTGTCCTGATACTCCACACGACCTGCAGCCTCAATCAGCTCTTCAACTTCCACTTCATCTTTTCTCCATTTTTTACTCCAACATTTAAACTCTGGCTTCATGTAATCAGGATGTGAGTATTCACTTGTGATGTTCACTGAAGATCCTTCCAGAGCACAGATTCTCCTGCTGACATAATTCACTCTCCAGCAGTTTTTATCCTGAACACCTGAAATATAGATGGAAGATTTCAAGTTGTTTGACTGGTCTGTATTTCAGCACTTGATTTCATTATTAGATTTTTGAGACTTACAAACTTCCTTGGATTGAAGACTTTTGTGGTCTTTCACTGCACAAGAGAATGTGCCTGTTGAAGAGTTATGAACTGAATAATGTTGATTCTCAACATAGTTTCTTTTGTTGTGATACCACATGTAGACAGTTTGATCACCAGTCAGGTTACAGCTGGTGTTACAGGTCAGTGTGACAAACTCTGAGATGGAAGAAGTTCTTTGAACACGAACCTCTGTTGAAAAGGGATAAACACACCTCTTGTAACTATGTATAGATATATTCAAAGAGCTTATATAATACATATAAATGATAGTTTCAACAAATCTGACTTTAGATGTTTACTGGAGATGTGTTTGTAGAGTGTGGAATTTTTACCTCTGGGATATGTGATGAAGCACCGCTCATCCACTGATGTCCCATTGTGGAAAGACATGTTTCCATAAGTCACACTGAAGCATGTCTGTGTGATAGAATCTGACCAAAAAGAAATTAGATTTAATATTTGTATTGAGGTCATTTTTACAGGGCTTTGCTGAAGGATTTGTAGCAACAATAAACATCATGACTCACCCACAGAGACTTCAGGGGCTCTGAGATGCTCGTAGCCTTTGACAGCACAGGAGTATGTGACTGCTTCCTCACTGCTGAGCAGCTCTTGGTACCAGGGAGACCAGTCCTCATAGAGAAACTCTCTGTTCTTGTACCAGATGTAGGCTGCAGGCTTTTCAGTCAGAGGACAGCTGCTGCTGCACATCAGTGTTACTGTCTGTCCCTCTGTGGCAGGAATCACCTTTACCTGCAGCTCTGAGAGGATGATGGATAACAACTTATACAATGATGTCATTTGGAAAGTAATCAATAAGTAAAAGTCACTGTACCTGCAACAACTTGAAGACTAATTCTGTTGAGCCAGCAGTGTCCTGGACTGTCTGTAGTCTTCATACAGCAGTAAGTGTTTGCATCACTCTCTCTTAGATCATTGATGGTTAAAGTTTGGTTTTTCTCTTCAGACATGTTGTACGTTACACGTTGTCCATCCACAGAGAGCTCATTCTGAACATACTTGTAACCATCCCAGTCTATAGTGAACCATTTTCTGCTTGGAGTCAGATGTTGATGTGAGCAGTGCAGATCCACTGATGAACCTTTGAAAGCACAGATCCTGGTTTCTCCTCCATTAACACCTTTAACAGAAACTTTTATCAGGAATTGGATTCATTGTCTAATCATTTTTACCTCAGGGGTTTTTTTTCTTTTCTTAGCAAAAACTTTATTTACATTCTATCTTTTTATAACAATGTATAAATGATTACTCATACCTGAAATGTAGACGATGAAACAGACGAACAGATGTTGAAAATCTGTCAGCAACATGTTGGTTGAAGTCCTGCGTGCAAGCATAAAGTTGACAGTAAACATAAAAGTAGACACGATTAACTCACAGGTTAAAATCGATTTAAAACAGAAGGATTGACATGACTGTTTTTGTACAGTGGTTTGGCACACAAAGCACCTTTGAAACTAAACATCAACGTCCTTCCTCTGTGGTTCCTTTGTTGTCTGCAAGACGATCAATGTGGTTTAGCCGTTTTGCCCTGAATATTTTAGATGTTCAGGTAACTTTCAGCTTTCAATAAAGTGTCAATATTATTTCTCTACATTTATGTATGTATTTATACATTTTTTCTAAAACTTTCCTGCTCAAACCTGATGGAGTGTAATAAAAAATTTGTACAAGAGTCAAATGATTCTCTTGTCAAAATATTCATACAAACATTACAAGGCATGTTAAAAGCCTTTTAAAATAATAAAGACAATAATAATAATAATAATATTAAAATTACTAATGATGGCATTTTGAAAACATCACCATTGTTGTGCACCAGTTTATCTTGCTCTGCTGTCTTACAGTTCCTGGCCTGCCCACTGTAGGCTTCCATTATCACAGCTCATCATCTCAGCACCACAGACTGCTGCTGAGATCACGGACATTTGGTTAGCACTTGCAGGTTATGTTTTCAGTAATATTTTCCACTGAACCCTATTATTATCTTTAAGTTAGCGCATGACCACAGTTCTCTCTGCTAGATACTGATTGCAATCACAGCAGTGCACATGCAAGTGTTTGTTTGCATGTGTGTGTGTGTGTGCGCGTGTGTGCGCGTGTGTTTGTGTGTGTGTTGCAAATGAAGTGCCATGTCAATGCTACATTTAACGTTCTGTTTCGCGTACACTACATTCATTCTGTTTTTCAGACCCTACATCTACGGGAAGAAGTTCCTTCTGCACACAGACCATGTGTCCCTCACTTGGCTGCTCAACTTTAAAGAACCGGAGGGATAGCTAGCCCGGTGGTTGGAGACGCTGCAGGATTACCACTTTGAGGTTCGTCACCGGGCGGGACGTCGCCACACCAATGCAGATGCCCTCTCCCGCCGCTCTTGTGAGGAAGAACAGTGCAGGTACTGCCAACGCCTAGAGGACCGGGAGGGCCTGACTTCAGTGATCGCGTCATCACAGGGCGGCCAGGAAGATGACTCTGTTCTGGGTGGGCACTGTAGCAGTCTTCAGGTCCAGTCCGCCGCAGGGGATACCGAGGATATGGAGGCCATGGATTCCCAACAGCAGTAAAGTGACCAGAACCAAGACCCTGTCCTTTCCCAGGTCCAGTGTCGGATTGGAGCCGGTCAGAGACCATGATGGTCAAAAGTATCTGTACTGGACCTCGAGACCAAGGCTCTCTACTCCCAATAGGCCAACCTCACAAGCCGGAATGGCCTCCCCAATGCCGCTGGCAGGATCTCCGGGGTCACCGTGAGGTCTTCCAGCTCTTGGTGCCTCAACAGTTGCGGTGCAGGGTCCTCCAGCTGGCTCATGGTGTGGCAGGGGCAGGACACTTTTGAGTTACCAAGACTCTGCGATGACTTCAGTCCCGGTTTTACTGGCTTGGGTGTCGCCAGGAGGTAGAGCTCCATGTCCATCGGTGCGATGCCTGCACGGCTCAGAAAGGACCTTCCCAACGCTCTCATGCCCCCTTGCAGTAGTATCTGGTGGGGGCTCCCATGAAGTGGGTTGGAGTGAACATCCTGAGACCCTTCCCCACTACTGACGAGGGGAACAGCTATGTCCTGGTTGCCATGGACTACTTCACCAAGTGGCCTGAGGCCTGCGCGGTCCCTGACCAGAGCACTGTTACCACTGCCGAGTGTCTGGTCAACGAGATATTTTGCCGGTTTGGGGTACCAGAGGAAGTGCACAGTGACCAGGGCCGGAATTTCGAGGCAGTGGTGTTCAAGGTCTGTCAGTAGCTGGGTATGAGAAAGACCCTGATGACACCACTGCACCCCCAGAGCAGTCCAGGAATCTACTAAGTGCGCTCCAGCGGCCTTGATTTTTGGGCATGAGCTGCACACCCCAGTACACTTGGTGTTCGGATCCCCCCCTGAGCAAGAAGTGGGCGGGAACCCTGGATTGGACTACCTCCACAACCTCCGGACCCAGCTACGGGAGGTGCACCAGTTGACCAGGCAGGCGCTCTGGGATGCACGCTCCCGGCAGAAGCCATCTTATATTACCCGCTGCAAGGGGGGAGAACTGTCGCCAGGTCAGCAGGTGTGGGTCTACAGCCCGGAGAGGAAGAAAGGGCTTTCCCCCAAATTGATGAGTCAGTAGGTTGGACCCTGCACTGTTCTCGAGAGGCTGTCCGACATGGTCTACAGGGTGCGGCTGGTCAAATGGAACAGGGTGGTCGTACTCCATCGTGATCGCCTGGCACCCTATCAGCCCTTGAGTCCACTCAGGGAGGTGTCAGGGTCCCAGCTTCAACTACAGGCCCCCACCCTGGCCTCAGAGATGGCTGGGGGATCAGCTGAACGTCCTTAATGATGCCATCGCCTTCCCAACACCTCAGAGACTTTGCTATGGACATGCCAGTTGCTGGGGAGAGCTAACCACTCAGGTGGGGGCTGTGTGGCTTGTTGGGGGAGCGGCTAGTTATCTCCCATCATGCCTTGGGACATGTGCTGCTGTTAAGATGTTCTTGTTTTATTGTCCGCGGTTACATGACTTTTAACTGTTCTCTTAACTGTTCTGTTTATACTGAGGTACAAAGTCACTGACAGTCATTGTTTGAACGAAAGAATGATTTACCATGAGTGAGTTCTGTTATGTTGTTATTGACCCTCGGAAGCACACTGTAGCATAAGCAAGTGTTTAATAAAGAGCTCCTCTTACCTGTTTGTTGTGGAACAGCAAGCTCAATCGCTGAGTTTTGCTTTGTTGCTAAGATTCATCTGCTCACCACAATATAAATGTATTTTGCCAAAATCTCAGGTCAAAGCTCACAAAACTTTTGTGGTAAGCAAACGGATTCCACACAAAGATGTAAAGCGCAGCTCGTTCACCCGACGGCACGTACACGTCGGTGCTGAAAGCCGACATCTAAATCATTCTGAATCTGCAGGTTTGGTCGCTCTCTGACCAAAATCCGCTGAACCAGCAGCAAAAAAAGATCAAAACTACGCTTCATATTTGATAAACATCATGATGAATTCCCTCTTACTTTTGCTGTTTTGCTTCCTCCACGATAAAATCACACTTCCTGCACAACTCACTCTCTCTCAGTGTACTCAGAGACCAGTTTACCATCAAAAATCTGTATTCTGCATTATTCGCTTGCTTATTACGTACCAGTCCACCATTGTGTACAGACTTGTGAGCTGTTTTGTTTTGTTTTTTTAAAAAATGACTTCAAGAAAACTGCCTTTGTGCTTTCCAATACTGAATAAATGTAAACTTTTGAGAATGATGCCAAAATTGCAAAACACTTAGCTGTGTCTCCAATAAAACCTCTGTAACTTTGCTCTGCTTCATTTCAGCAGTATCAGGCAATGTTCATATGGTGATTAATGGTTTTCTTCCACTTTTGATCTACTGCAGAATATTTTCAAGGTTATCTGCTATGCAAATATGTTTTTCTGTGTTTTATCCTCACTTACTTTGACACAAAAGCATCTGCTGTGATGCTTACACATCTGATGAAGTCTCACAAGTGTCAGCTTTGTTTTTATACAAAGATATAAAAACATGGATATGTACTGATAAATTATCAGAAATATAATATTTCTGATGGAGTCAAAATTGAATCGAATCGCATACCCAGCCCTATTTAAGACCCTTTCATTGTTTGTAATTGCTCTCACTGTCAGAAGAGGGAGACAAAAGGCAGATGGCCTGCTAAAATGAAATAAAAAATAAAAATACATTACCATTCGCTGAATCTAAGCTTAAACTTGAAAATTAATTCTGCTACTTCTATCATCAGTGATATCATCAATAAATGTTTCTAACTGGATTCACTTACAGCCATTCATGCCCATATGAATGTTGCCTCCACCATGTTCAACAGAAAGCTGTACTGATAAATTATCAGTACAGCTTTTCCGCTGCAGGCTTTTCCGTTCCCACTGTCTGTAGTCTTCATACAGCCGTAAGTTTTGCATCAGTCCCTCTTAGATCATTGATGATTAAAGTTGGGTTTTTCTCTTCAAACATGTTGTACAGTACATTTTGTCCATCCACAGAGAGCTCACTCTGAACATACTTTGATCCATCCCAGTCTATAGTGAACCATTTTCTGCTTGAAGTCAGATGTTGATGGGCGCAGTTTAGAACCGCTGATGAACCTTTAAAGGAACAAATTCTGAGTTGTGCTTTTCGTGGAAGTTTTAAAATAAACTGCAAACACCCGGTAGGCATTATTTGAAGTGGGTTTAAATACATATTGTAATATGGAGAAACTCTGGTCAAACCTCTAAGCAGTCTCTGAAGATGGGTGCGGTTCACTCATGTCTTATATGCCTTGACCAAACTAACAGAACAAGAAATTCCTAAACATCACATGAGTCTATACCGTCAGTTCAGTTCATCCTTGGAAAACCTTCCCTTTGAGAGAGAAAGAGAGAAAATTACGACCATGTTTTCTACTTAGACGTTGCCTAAAGATTTAGATCCCAAATCCTCCCTCCTTCTTCCCTGAGATAAGGACACAGAGTCACTACCTGTTTACGTCTCACATAAATTTACAATTGCCCCACTGTGTTTGTAATAGGGCATGAAGACACAATTGTAGTGTCTATTCTACATGCGTATAACTAAGTGAGAAAGTGATATTACTAGTACTAAAGTGATCAATATATAAAAAAAGAAATTTGCCACCACATCCTCCATTAACACCTTTAACAGAAACTTTGATTAGCAAACAGCTTCATTATCCTACTATTATTATCTCTCTTTATTCAAAGATTAATGATAAAAAAGTCACAATCTTAAATACTTGACTTTAGGAATTAATATGAACTCAGATTCCTCAAATTTAAACTATACAATCTGTAATTTTTTTCAAATATTTCTTCTTAGGATTAGATAAAGTTATTTAAAATTATTATATAAGGACTCATAAATAATCCCTAAGATATAAAAGATGATACTCATAAACGGGCAACGAGCATCTCCCAACATCATGATTGTTGTAGTCCAGGCTTTAAGTGTAAAAGCTTGAACCATAAAAGAGACAAAGTAAGTCATCGGTCCAGCTAAAGAGTCTTCTTTGTCAGAGTGAAGGTGAGGGGCCAGAATGACTTCATGTTGACATTAAGCAGCTTTGAAACTAAAACGATACTTCCTTCCCCTTCTTTTTAATGTTTTTTGTGCTTCTATGCTATGTCTCGGCATTAAAAACATTTCAAACCAAAATCACTGCCTGTATCATCATGATAATTTTGTATGATTACTTTAAGTATGAGCTCTGCTGCATGCAGTTATGTTTAAATGCATTAAACATTCATCTGAGATGCTTGAATTGGTTGAGTAGAACGCTGAGGAGGTGTTAAAACTGTTGTCCGTATCTGATGATGATGGTTCCAAGTCCAAACTTTAATGATCAAAAGCTGGAGTGATGTTGACCTTAATCTGCTCTTAAGTTGAAATTTTATTGTATTTATATTTTAATGTAGAGAAAGATGACTTTTTGTGTTTGTTTTACTTGCTGTCTTGTGTTTTGTTTAACATATCTATAATTACTCTTTGAGCTCTCTAATTGAATTGTACTCTGGGTTTGAAGAGTTAACATTAACGTTGTTTTTGCTGGCCTCTGGTGGTTTAACTCGCCAACTTATTGCAGCAAATTACAACCTCATGCACTCCTGACCCTTCGATATGCCTGCTGGGTGTGGCTTATAGTTCCAGCCTTAGTACTTTCATTAGTAAACAGCTTTGTTATCTTTCTTTATTATCTCTCTTTTTGAACTTTCTATAATTAATCTCTGAAAAATCTGAAGTACTGTACATCAGGAATAAATATGGCCTCAATGTCCTCAACATCATGATTGTTGTAGTCCAGGCTTTAAGCGTAAAGCTAAAAGTAAAAGCGTGAACCATAAAAGAGACAAAGTGAGTTATCGGTCAAACTAAAGAGTCCTCTTTGTCAGAGTGAAGGTGAGGGGGACGGAATGACCGCTGTTTCATGTTGACTGGTTTCACACTTTAAGCAGCTTTGAAACTAAAACTAAACTTCCTTCCTCTTCCTTTGAATCTTCTTTGTACTTGTATTGTGTGTGTTCGGCCTGAAAAACATTTAAAAGAAAATACAACTACCTTCTGTATCATCACATACTTGTGCTGTATACAGTTGCATGAAATATTCACCGCAGATGCTTGTAGGTGTTGAGCAGAAAGCTGTGGAGGTGTTAAAACTGTTCTCCATATCTGATAATAATGGTTCATAATGAAATTACATGAATCCTGACAAAGAATCCTGAGACTGAACCTCAATGATAAAAAGCTTGTTAACGCTTTGTGTGTTTTATGTTTGTGTCTTGTTTTCTTTAAAGCTTCTATAATGAGTGGTTTAGCTCTCTGAGTGAATTGCATTCTGGGTTTGAAGAGTTGAAGAGATTAATGTTATTTTTGCTGGTCTGTAGTGGTTTACCTCATCACCTTATTGGAGTAAAGGAGAACCTGATCCATTCCTGACCCACTGATGTCACTGCTTGGTGTGGTCAGAGCTGTTACTCTTTACCTAAGAATTGTGTTTTAATTCACTCTTGCTGTTTGCTGCTGTGAGGGACCACACAGCCAAGGCATAGAGGACACAGGAAAAAAAAATCCTCAAAAAGGGTTTTCTTTATTTTAACTCTCAAAAAAGTTCAAAAGACAAAATTCAAAAACATAACTAGCAGGTGCATAAAAGAGGTCAACTAAATATAACTCCACAAAAAGCAATTTCCAGAAACTTCAACAAACAAAGAGGACACAACTTAACTCACAAACTGACCAAATTAAAAAGACACCAGAGGGTAGCTTTTATAGTGGTTTGGCCAATTCTTTACACACAATAGGGGGAAAACAAAAACACACTAATATTAATTAAGCACAGAATAACACAAGTAAACCTAAAGCACCCCTGGTCCTGATAAGCACATGGTTGGTCCTGCTGAGCAGGATATACTTGTGTTCTGTGAACACAGCAGGTAGATAACTTGTTCCTATAAACAATAAATTAACAACTGCATACAAATATTTAAAAAACAGGTTTTTGTTTGTTTGTTTTGTTTTTTAAAATCTCACAAAGACAACTTATTTATAGTGTGCAGATCAATTTGGATCATATTTCCATAACAATCTGGTGTCAGTGAAGTGGGATCCCTTGGCTGATCTAAAGCTGACATGGTGGTGGCGTGTCACCTCACATAGTTGTGAGATGAGACCAAACATGATGACAGCAAACACCTCCAGTGGAATTTCTAAGAATGGACCGTGTTGTCCAACAAAAGAAGAAAATTGGGATGAAAAGTACCAAAAAAAAAAGTGCTGGTGAATGTAAGATGCCTTATTACAGAAGTGAAAACGTCTCCACGTTTCCACTTCTGTACATAAAAGCTTTCTTCTCACTTTCACCTTTAAAACAGGAAAAGTGTGTTTTGTGCCTTCTCGCTGAAAACGCTATATCAGTGAATACTTCGCCATGTACAACATGAGAACGTGTAAGTACAATAAAAGATTACAAACATTTCCTGAAAATACCTCAAAGTAACTACATACAGTAAAATTACTTACAGTGTAATTTATGTTTCCTTTCCATCTAAAATAATCAAAACAAAAATGTGTCACTAGGTAAAGATGGCATATAGCATAATTTGTTTCTTCTTTCTTTCAATTGATCTTGTTGTGCTGTACCCACCAGTAAGTATTTTTCACATAATAATTACACACCAAGTCAAATCTGTATTTAAAGCTGCTACAAATATTGCCACCTAGTGGTGGAATATTTTGTTATCTTTTGCAGATTCTGATCGTCTATGGATTATATACTTATTAAAACAATAAAAAACAAACTATTCAAACATCCAGCTTCTTACAGAAAAGGGTGAAGAAATAAGATAGAGCTGATTATTGTGACAAAGCTTCACATTAGATGTAATGCAGCAGAATTCAATTATGGTAGGTTGATTTACATTTCAAATAAACATTTTCCTTATATCCTCATCAAACCTGGGAAAAGAATCAATTTAATTATATTTTTATCAAAAAGTTTTGATAAAAATTAAATAGCAGGAGCCGGGCCTTTAATGTGTTAAAGGTTCACAGTTTTACAGTCATTTTTACAGTTAAAGCTCTAAACAATGTAGAAAGCAGCAACACAAAGCACAAAATGTAGCACAGCTTGCATGTCCGACAAAGTTAGCAATAGTATTTTTTAGTTGTGAGTTGTAATGTATTGTGCAGGACATGTGCGACACATCATCAAAGAGCTTTAAATTGTAAAACTCAAACACGTCTATGTTTCTATTCAGTTCAGCTGTATTTCATTTTGCACTATGATGTGTGATTTTTGCCCTCTGTACCTGCCAGCTTTATTTCATTCTTGAACTTATCAGGAAATGCTCCCTTCAAATAAGTATGACAAGAAAGTGACCTACTTTTCTTTCATAGTTAAAAAAGTGATTCAATGCTGCAGTAGAGATCAACTTCATTGGAACAGAAATCACCTGCATTGGAGTAGAGTTGATGGTTCATATTAACCTGTGTTCTGCTGTAGTACACTGAGATGTTTTCATATGTATAATCAGGATGCATCTGAAGAAAGAAGACAAACTAGTTAAATATTGGGTTAGACATCAGTGGATGAATCATTATTCATAGAAAGAAATGATTGTTTTG
This sequence comes from Oreochromis aureus, assembly GCF_013358895.1. Classification (NCBI taxonomy): domain Eukaryota; kingdom Metazoa; phylum Chordata; class Actinopteri; order Cichliformes; family Cichlidae; genus Oreochromis; species Oreochromis aureus. Next base: position 10,643,569 of record NC_052947.1, read on the forward strand.
TTGTGTTTTTTTTCCAGTGTTGTACATTTTGTAAGAATTGCCGATGCATGATATCTATTAGATGTAATGCTATGGTAAGCATCGATGTGAAGTAACTAAAAAACCCATCATAATAAGAAATCGTAGAATTCTCGATTAGACAGATGTGTTGCATGCAGAGAGTCACTGTGTTGTGTATGAATATATCAGTCTTTGTCACAGCAGAGCTGAATCAGTCTGTTAGAGAAGGTCCTCTGCTGCCTGTCCAGTAACTGGTGAAGAGGATGGTCAGGATTATTTATGATGGATAAGAGTTTGTTTAGTGACCTCCTCTCCTAAAGAGCTTCAAATATATAGAGTTGCAGCCAATCACAGTTTGTCATAATGTGACTTCACATTGATATTTGAGATGCTAATGTTTTTAGTCAGTTAAGTAGAAACATTATCAGGTATTGGTGCTGAGCTCCAATAACAAGACCTCTAAAGGAGGTTATGATGTAAATGAAAGAGAAGGTGAAGGTTCTCAGTCATCCAGGTCATCGTAGTCAAAGGAGTTTGCAAAGAAAAGCGTCTGGACTTCTTTAAGTTGCTTGAAGACGTTTCACCTCTCATCCGAGCTTCTTCAGTTCTAAGGTCAAATGGCGAGAGTCCCAGATTTAAACCCAGTGGGAGTATCCCCAAGGAGGGACAAAGGACCCCCAGGTGATCCTCTAATCACATGCGCCAAGATGTGAAAGCGGGTGTGGGACCTAATCAGCCAGGGTTTCGGGTGAGCTCATTGTGAAACCTGGCCCCACCTTGTCATGTGAATTCCTGAGGTCAGATGGCCCAGGATGTGATTGGCTGATTAGGTCCCACACCCGCTTTCACACCTTGGCGCATGTGATTAGAGGATCACCTGGGGGTCCTTTGTCCCTCCTTGGGGGGATACTCCCACTGGGTTTAAATCTGGGACTCTCGGCCATTTGACCTTAGAACTGAAGAAGCTTCTCGGATGAGAGGTGAAACGTCTTCAGGAAACTTAAAGAAGTCCAGACGCTTTTCTTTGCAAACTCCTTTGACCTCTTCAGACATGTTGTACGTTACACGTTGTCCATCCACAGAGAGCTCACTCTGAACATACTCTGATCCATCCCAGTCTACAATGAACCATTTTCTGCTTGAAGTCAGATGTTGATGTGAGCAGTGCAGATCCACTGATGAACCTTTGAGAGCACAGATCCTGGTTTCTCCTCCATTAACACCTTTAACAGAAACTTTCATTAGCAAACTGATTTACTCCCTGTTTTTGGCAGACTCCGTTTGACTTTGTTAGAATATTGTTGCATGAATAATGCTAAACATTATTCATGCAACAATATTCTGTAGTTCACATTAGCAATTAATCTAAATTCAAAGTTTATAAATCATCTACAAATCATATAGTAGGCCTATGTAAAGTTACTTCTATTCTTTAAAAGAGACTAATAAATAATCACTGGTACCTGAGATAAAAATGATGACACCCACGATCAGACGTCCAGCGTTTCTCGAAAACATGATTGCTGTAGTCCAGACTTTTAATGTAAAGTTGACAGTAAAAACATGAAAAAGGTAAGTCGTCCTACAAACTAAATAGTTCTCTTTTTTAGAGTGAAAGCTGACTCTTGTTTCTGTTTTTAGTAGTTTCACACACACATTGTGCAGCTTTGACACTAATACCAAACCTTCGTACTCTCCTTGGTTTTCCTCTCAGTCTCTCTACGGTGATAAAGAATCTGTAAGCTGAAACTTAATGGTCGACACGAACAGTTTCAGTGGTGTAGAGATTAATTTGCTATGATAGTGTTGTGCTGGGTGTGGTTAAACGCAGGTGCTGGATGTGGTTCGAAAGTGTCAGGCTTTAGCACTTTTGAACCACACTCAGAGGTGTAAACACACCTTCAGCCACAGGGGTAAACACTGTTTAAATACTTTGAGTAAGAATTGTGTTTTAAATTCACTCTTGTTTTTTGTGGCCTCAAATGCTGTGACATGTTGTTTCACTGATAAAAAGTAAGCACAATATGAACCCAGACAATTCTGGGGGCATTTTTAAAACTTTTTTAAAAGGTATAACCTTCTCTCTAGCTCTGAGTAGATGATTGTTACTGCTCATGATGTCACCAAATGCTTGTTTAACACAGCAGTCTATGCTGCTGAGGGATTTGACCATCTTTGCTGAGCCATTCTGCAGGCATCAGGAACATGTTCATGTTCTCTGCTAACCCATTGTCAGCTCTCTGCAGCAGAAGAAAACTGAGCTGTAAATGTTGTTAGTTGTCTATCTTTTGAGGTTATGAGGCAGGTTTTCACTAGAAGAGATATTTAGTGATCACAGCTGATCAGTATTTAATGTAAAAAATATATATAAGTTGCAGGAAATCAGGTCAGTTTTTTTTGCACTTGCTGTCATTTTTCCATACTGTTACAAAGGCGGATGGTTGTAATGAATTTAATAAGGTTCACATATGTACATACTAGTACTTAACTGAAATCAGGGTTATATTAAGAACTGACTTTTTTCTTTTATTATATTTATTTTTTTTATTTTACAGTGAAGACAGATGAGTTTATTCCTATATTTTTAAGTCATCATCAGGACTGTTGGTCTTGGGATTGCTGGTAGTGTTGCAGCACCCCCTGCAGCAAATGGCAGACATCACAACACCCACTGACAAGTGCAAAAAAAAGTAACAATAAACAATATTAATAATAATTGAAAAAAGATAGACAAAATGTTGAAATACTTCAAAGACCACTTCTTTCATTATTTTTCTCAGAAATGTGGGATTTGGGAAGTTGTTTTTTAAATCATGTTCAAATAACATTACATACTATTCACCGGCTATCACAGTGGCACAAACACATTGTTTTTTGTTGTTATATATTACAGTGTCATTAAATAAAAGAACAAAAGAAGACCATCAAATTAACGAGCTTCATCTCTTTAAAAATACTGGGAATTGTCTGGGTGCTGGCTTCTTTAATGTATCATTCTCGACCTGGGACTGGAAACATGGACATGGACCATCAGACTCACCTGTCCCTGATGAATGTCCTAACACAGAGGTTCCCAAAGTGTGGGGCCCGCCCCCTAGTGGGGGCGCAGAGCCATTGCAGGGGGGGCGCTGTATGAAAAGAAAAAAAAAAAAGAGCGCTTGGACACTGTGGACAGGTTTTTGACGGGGCTCCCACACAAACGCAAAGCAGGAGATGAAGCATCGCCAAATATGTTTCCAAACCAACTTCCTTCCAAGCCAAAGACAGGAAAATATGGTGAAGCATATCTTCCTTTTGGCTTCACCTGCACAAGTGCCAAGGTAGGTCTCCCCTGCAAAATTAGTTTCCCTGCGTCGGGAGCAGCGCTGTGCTCTCCAAATCACGGACAAACAGGATCCCACATTCTTGATTTTTAGTTCACACTTCTTGTAATAACTAACTACTCCCGACATTAAATGTCAGGAGTAGTTAGTTATTACAAGAAGTGTTTGTGAACTAAAAATCAAGAGCTAACATGATGTTAGCTCTTTATGCAGTAAAGTTACAGCGGGATACAAATAATATCAGGCTGATCCTGCCGTAATTTGTTCCCCCGGTTCAAATCACGGACAAACAGTATCCCACAGCTGTTTATGTGTTTAAACCCATTTTGCACAGAGAGGCATTTTTTGAAAAATGTATTGACAGCAATGTTGAATATTATTACACAGGAAAAAAACAACTACACGTAAAATAATTACACCGTGACGCCTCTGCCTTTGTAAATGGAGGGACAGTAACTGCGTGTGTGTATGTAAGCGTGTAAAACCTGAAGATAATCAGATTAACAGTAACAGTATTTTGTCTCTATCTGCCATTCTGCAATTCATCTCATGTAAACAATAACGTGGCGCACAGCGTGACGTGAAAAGAGGCACATACCTTTGACGTTGCGTGACGAACTCTGTAATCCTCGTCCACACGTAAACGCAAAAAAGGAGTTTTAAATAATCTCCGTTTTCGGTGAATCGCAACGCCGTTTACGTGTTGACGAAAGGCCCAAACGCATAGAAACAGCTGCGTTTTCAAAACTACCCGTGTAGGTGTGGACGTAGCGTAAAAGAGTTAGTAGTTTATTTTATTACTACCTGTAATTTATTGCCGTTTACTTGTATTTGCTTAATTGTTTACTAAATGTTTGAGGTGTGAAATAAACCGCAATGGAGTTTGTAAACAAAATATGGGTGTGTGTGTTTGGAGGATGTGTTTGTGCGGGGGGGTTAGGTGGTGGGGGCGCGAACATTTTTCTTGTAAAAAGGGGGCCTGGCAAAAAAAGTTTGGGAACCACTGTCCTAACAGAAGGTTTTAACACTTTGGTCATCAGATCAATAAATTGTGAAGGAATCTGTCGCCTAAACTTCTGAGTGCCAAGCTACATTACAAATTATTCAGTAATTTCACGGTCCTACCTTTGTTACAAAAGGGTTTTTTGGATATTTGTGAATATTTTACGTTTGGGTCAGGTAAAACATTATCCATGTTTTTGATAGGTTCTTGTCAATCGTGCATAAATAGGTTTATGTATGCCTTGACTGTGTTAGGAATAAAAGAAATATTTTTTAATGTGTATCTGCTCATTATATTGTTTTATGTACTTTAATAATGAAGGCTTGTAGAGCAAGGCCACCTTTGACTCACAAATAAGTGCTCAGCCAGACTGAAAAACAGGACGTTTTAGTGCACAGGCATATTAATAAATCAAGACACAGAAAAGAGGAACTTTCCATATAAGCAATGTGTGAGACTGTGTGATGTGTAAAGTACCGAAATAACACCATATAAGACACAGCTTATGATTCTAATGTTAGAGAGCTCTTGCAACTGGCGTTGTGTGCAGGGGTCTTTCTCTCTGGAAGATGATTGAATAAAAAGAAATATAACTGTTTTAACACACTATGAGTCGGTTTTCTCTGTTTTGTCATGGGGAAAAAGAATCGGGTTCAATAACTGCTACTTGTTAAAAACCACGTAGTTGGAAGGCTAATATGCTTTTTAATGGTTTCATAATGAATTTACTTACCTGTGTGTCTTCCTAACAGGTAAGAGTTAATTATTGTCACATCTGTGTTAAAATATTGTGTCTCCGTATACTTTTTTCAACAACGCAGACCAGTTGAGTTCAGTTTTGTCTGTTTTCTCTTGTCCTCTGTGTGTTGGGAGATAGTAGGTAGTTACATGACTTACATACTTTAGTTATACTAGAAAGTAAAGAGACAAATTGAATACTACATACGCTTTATACCTTATACCCTGCAAGATGCAAGCAGGTAAGACCCCAGGTGCAGACTGTGCACTGGTGTGGTCGACCCCAGCCTCTATCAATCTTGTGCTTAAAACTTGTTCTTTTGCTCCTATGATTAGTGCCTCTCTGCTGTTTTTCCGGCCAGGTATTATCCAGCCATTGACAGCATTTTTCAGTGTCAGCACTTCTTCTATCTGCCGATGATATATGCTTTGCAGGAGCCTTTCCTTCTGTGATAGTTCTTGTTCTTGCTCTTTCTCAGGTTTCCCCTGGCTGAGGTATTCACTAAGCATGTAAACTGTGGCCATCTCCTGACGTACTCATGGATCTTTGTTGTTTCATCCTGGATAATGGTTATGACGTTCACTTGTCCTTGAAGAGAGAGAGGGAGGGAGAGAGAGGGAGAGAGAGAGAGAGAGATGTACCTGTGGTTCTACTGAAGCCTCTTCCAGTTCTGAGGGCAACAGCTCAGAATACTACATCACTGGGACCTCTTTGGGCTTCACCTTTCATATCTGATCTACTAATGTGTTAGTTTTTTTCACAGGGAGTGCTCTGGAGGAAATGTTGGTAGAGGAAGCTGCCATCCACACGGAGAAGGCAGCAGTCACCAGACAGCACTTGGACCCACTGCAGGTAGTTGGGCATAGACAGATCTAGGTGTTGCAGAGGCTGCTGTCTGGGAAATGGTCAGCTGGGTGAGTGATGCCATTTGCCAAATCCACAATATTCAAAATGAAAGAAGCAAATGGTGTATCTTTCTTTTTGGAGATGATTGAGGAGACAGCAACACCATTCCAGTGGTCAATGGAGGAATGGACTGTGCACTTGCTGCCTCTTCTGAAGGGGTGGCCCAGATCGACAAATGGACAAAGCAGATACCAACACGGGCTGCCTGTGGCCAAGGGCGAAAAAATAGGTGAGGTGGTCCCTGATGCTGGGTGGGTACAACCAGAGGTTTATCCTGAACTCTGTGGCTCTAACCAGTCCCCTGACTGACCTCACATGGAAAATTGGCTTAGATCTGGTTCAGTGGACAGACTGATGGCAAGTCGCATATGAGAGGCTGAAGCAAGCACTCTGGAAATTGTCAGAGCATGAACGTCACTATAACTCTGTGGAAAAAGAGTGTTTGGTCAGGTCTTCGTGCTATTACGTGCTGGGGTGCCCATTCATCGTCTGTTCAGACCATGCCACGTTGCAAAGGCCCCACCATATTTTAAAAAACATTTTAGGTAGTACAGAGGCTGGGGGCGCAGATGGCTATGGCTGACTTCCTCTGTTGGCAGCATGAAGGTGTATGGCAACTGGGTGTGGTTTGTGGCTCGCTGTCAGAGGGAGAGAAAGGGCAGTGTTGGAGCAGCACCACTGGGAAGAATGGCACACCTGTCGTGTATTTCTGCAATATTTTTTCTCTTCCCATAGAAGTTGTGAGCAAGCAGAGGACACAGATATATTTTTTAACAAAAACTTTTCAGGGTGGGCAGTATAAAGGCGGAGGTATGTAAAGTGATGGAACTATTTTGTGGTCCAGAAGAAGAGAGAAAAATGCCAACATGATGACTTTAATGTTTCATCGGTTCAGTTTTACAGACATTTTGCCAAAGCTCTAAACCATCCAGTACAGCTTGCATATCTGACAAAGTTAGCAATAGTAATTTGAAGTTGTGTTGTATTTTGCAGGACATGCACAACACATTTCAGCAGCAGCAGCATTTCTATTTTTCTACACACTACTACTTTTCTTACTCTTGTATTTTATTTTCCACTATGATGTATGATTTTTACTCTCTACTTATCAGTTGTGGTGTCCCTCCTGTGTTAGTTCATTATTATCCCAATCAGTGAATGCTCCCTTTAAATGATTTTTTTATCACAATGATTCGATGCTGCAGTAGATATTAGTTTCAATTTCGTTGAGTTCTGCTTCCTTGGCATAGAGCTCAGCTGCATTGGCATAGAGATCAGCTTCGCTGGCATGAAGATCAGCTTCTTCATAATAGAAATCTTGTTGATGTTTAATATTAACCTGCATTCTGCTGTAATGAGCTGAGATGTTTTCACAAATGGGACCAGGGTGCATCTACAGAAAGAAGACAAGTGATATGAGCACCGGGTTATTTAACACTAAGGATTCAGTTAATGCCTCATTCAAATAAAGAAATTACGTTTCTGTAAATGTTGTACATTTTGTTTTGATGTATGATATCTATCAGATTTAAATGGTTTAGTTTTTTTACGTTCATTCTTTGTATGCAGTTAAACTTGAAAACATTGCAATTTTAAAAATTGAAACAAAAAGGAGTACATTTTTTTTTATTGTCATTAATGAAGTCAAAAGTGTTTCTTATCTTATTATTCAATGAATCAATGGAATAATTGATGAAATACTCGATTACTAAAATAACCAATAGCTGCAGCCCTAATAGCTAACAATTCATGCAGAGGATGGTCGGGATATTTTATGGATAACAGTTCAGTGGTCTCCTCCCCAAAAGAGCTTTAGATGTGTGCAGATGCAGCTGATAACACTGTGTCATAATGTGAATGTGTTTTAGTCAAATAAAAAAATACAACTGTTGAGTAGAAACATGATCGAGGTAGGTGGTGAGCTCCAGTGACAAAAAGTCTACAAGAGGTTAGGATGTAAGTGAGGAAAAAAAAGCATGATGTATGAAGTTTTTCTGTGATGGAGAATAAATTATTATTCCTGTGAAGAGAAAAGGAGAGATTTGTTTTACCTGTTTATTATCTGATGTTTCTCGTCTTGGAGACTGACTGGAAGTCCTCTTTTTTCTATTGCACAAAAATAAATAAATAAATAGGTCAATAGTTAAAACATTTCATATCACAGTTTAACCATGACAGGTGTGACAGATAAGACAGTGTAGCTTACCTCCTGCACCAGCAGACAGTGAGAAGTATTAAAAGCAGCAGAGCAGCAGAAACTCCTGCAGCTGCTGGTGTCCATGTTCCTGTGATACTTTGGACAGTGAGAGTCTTTGGAGCAGAGCTGATATCTTTGTTGGTTTTCACAGCACAGGAGTAGCTTCCTGCATCCTCCCTGCTGACTGGGTCTAGGATCAGATGTTTATTCTGGTTCTCTCTCGGGGTCAGAGGTCGACTGTTCAAGTACCAAATGTAGTTTGTGTTGTCAGTCAGAGGACAGCTGGTACTGCAGGTCAGTGTGACTCTCTGACCCTCTGTCACCACTGCAGAAGGATTCATCTTCACTCTCAGCTCTGAAAGAAGAACATACAATAATAACAATAATTCTTATTATTATCATTATTATTATATTAATAATAATAATAATCTCCTCCATGAATTGCTGCCTTGTGGTGGAGGGGTTTTTGTGTCCCAGGGATCCCAGGGCCTATATTGTCAGGGGCCTTTCCCCCCTGGTAGGGTCTCCCATGGCAATGCAGTGTGTGCCACAAGGGCGGTGTCCCTGGTGGAGTCTGGAGTTGCCCTCGGTGAGAGGCAGAGGGCTGGGGCGGGTTTCTAGTTATTCCTGGTGGACAAGAGGGTTTTTCTCTGTGCCTTCTTTTCATAATTTTGAGAATGAGAATAAACACCTCCAAGTCTGAGGCCACAGTCCTCAGCCAGAAAAGTGTAGTGTCCTCCTGGGTGCCTCCTGCGTGAGGTGTTTTGGGCATGTGCCACCAGGAGGAGGCCCCAGGGCAGACCCAGGAAATACTGGGAGGATTAAATCTCTTGGCTGGCTGGGAATGCCTTGGTGTTCCCCCAGATAAGCTGGCGGAGGTGGCGGGGGGTCTGGGCTTCTCTGCTTATGCTGATGCCCCCGTGACCCCGCCCCAGATAAGCAGATAAAAAATGGATTGAAAATTGCAAAATCACAACATGGGTTACTCACAAAACATCATTTTTAAAAACATGTTTTGTGAGTAATGCCATGTTTTAAGTGAAAAAACATAAAATTTACTGAAGCTCAGCTCTTCATTTCTGTGACTTTTTACAGGGAATGTTTGCTTTATTTCACTGTATTTGTCTGACAACTGGGGTTATTCATTTCTTTTCAGCTATTCATGCCATTATTGTTACTGTTCTAAAATGGTAAATGGTAAATGGCCTGTATTTGTATAGCGCTTTACTTAGTCCCTAAGGACCCCAAAGTGCTTTACACTACATTCAGTCATTCACCCATTCACACACACATTCACACACTGGTGATGGCAAGCTACATTGTAGCCACAGCTGCCCTGGGGCGCACTGACAGAGGCGAGGCTGCTGGACGCTGGTGCCACCGGGCCCCCTGACCACCACCAGTAGGCAACGGGTGAAGTGTCTTGCCCAAGGACACAACGACCGAGACTGGTTCTAGGTTACGTATGGGTTATATAGATGTTTTTTCTTAATATTACACCTTGTGATATTTGCTCAATCCAACATGAAACTTGAATGACTATCATTTTCTTAATTTCTGTGAATAGGAAAATCAGTATTTGTTGTCTATTTGATATATATAGCAAAGTGCTCATTATGAAATATTTGATCAAGATTATAAAATAGTTTTATATATTTTAAAAGACAAAAATAATGTTTTTCTCACTTGATCTGACTGTACATAAAAACACTGAAAGGGTGAATTTTTCTACAAAAGGAAAATGTCTATATTTGCTTTTGATCCTTGCTCTGTAATGGAATATTTTCACAGTCCTATTAATGAGTAAAGTCTGCTGAGTGAAGAGTTTAGATTTACCTGTGACAATCAAAAAGACTCCAGGCAGATCAGACTGCGTCCATCCTTCATGATCTCTCTTGTATTTGAATGTGTATCCTCCTGAGTCATTCTTCTTCAGGTTGTTGATGGTCAGGATGTGTTTGTTCTTCATGTTGTCCTGATACGCCACACGACCTGCAGACTCAGTCAACCTTTTAACTTCCTCATCACCACTTCTCGATTTTTTACTCCAGCATTTGAACTCTGGCTTCATGTTATCAGGATGTGAGTATTCACTTGTGATGTTCACTGAAGATCCTTCCAGAGCACAGATTCTCCTGCTGACATAATTCACTCTCCAGCAGTTTTTATCCTGAACACCTGAAATTTAGATGGATTATGAGATGACTGACTGGTTTATATTTCAGGATGTCAGTGACTCAATAAAAAAGAGTATTTTTAACACATACAAACTTCTGGAGATTGAAGACGTTTGTGGCCTTTAACTGCACAAGAAAATGTGCCTCTTGAAGACTTTTGAACTGAATAATGTTGATTCTCATAATAGCTTTGTTTGTTGTGGTACCAGAGGTAGGTAGTCTGAGGGTCTGTCAGATTACATCTTGTGCTACAAGCCAGTGTAACAAACCCAGAAATGGAAGAAGTCCTTTGAACATGAACCTCTGTTGATAAAAGATAAATACACTTCCTGTTATGCATAGATGTATTCATATTATATAATTCAAACAAATGTTGGACTCAACAAATCTGACACGTGAGTTTTGGTGGAGTTGTTTTTGTACAACTTCACCTCTGGGATATGTGATGGAGCACGGCTCATCCACTGATGTCTGTTTATAAGAACACATGTCTCCATATGCATAAGTAACACTGAAGCAGGTCTCTGTGATGGAATCTGAAGAAAAAGTAATGCGATTAAATATTGTAACAAGATTATTTTTATATTTAGAATTGAGATTTCTATTCATATCAAATTTATTTATTGTCAAATAATATAGCAGAATGAACATCATGACTCACCCACAGAGACTTCAGGGGCTCTGAGATCCTCGTAGCCTTTGACAGCACAGGAGTATGTGACTGCTTCCTCACTGCTGAGCAGCTCTTGGTACCAGGGAGACCAGTCCTCATAGAGAAACTCTCTGTTCTTGTACCAGATGTAGGCTGCAGGCTTTTCAGTCAGAGGACAGCTGCTGCTGCACATCAGTGTTACTGTCTGTCCCTCTGTGGCAGGAATCACCTTTACCTGCAGCCCTGTGAGGATGGTGGATAACAACTTATACAATGATGTCAATTGGAAAGTAATAGATGAGTAAAAGTCACTGTACCTGCAACTACTTGAAGACTAATTCTGTTGAGCCAACAGAGTTGTGGACTGTCTGTAGTCTTCATACAGCAGTAAGCGTTTGCATCACTCTCTCTTAGATCACTGATGGTTAAAGTTGTGTTTTTCTCTTCAGACATGTTGTACGTTACACGTTGTCCATCCACAGAGAGCTCACTCTGAACATAATTTCCCTTCCATTGGATAGTGAACCATTTGGTGCTTGAAGTCAGATGTTGATGTGAGCAGTGCAGATCCACCGATGAACCTTTGAGAGCACAGATCCTGGTTTCTCCTCCATTAACACCTTTAACACAAACTTACATTAGAAAGAAACCTTTCTGTCAAAAAGAGAGAGATATACTGTAGTTTACATTAGGATCTAATCTGAACTCAAAGTTGTCATCTATAAATCATGTAGTAGGATTAGTTAAGGTTACTTTTATTCTTAAATAGGGACTAATAAATAATCACTGATACCTGAGATGTAAATGATGACACCCACAAAGAGACGACAAGCATTCCTGAACGGCATGATTGTTGTAGTCCAGACTTTAACGTTTAACATTGACAGTGAAAGCTTGAATAAAAAAAAAAGTAAGTCATCGGTCAGCCTAAGCTGTTCTCTTCTTCAGAGCGAAAGGTTAGGGGGGGAAAGATTGACTGTTGTTTCATATTCAGTGGTTTCACATCTTGTGCAGCTTTGAAGCTAATACCAAACTTCCTTCCTTCTCCTTTCAATCTTTTGTGGACTCTGCTGCGTGCACTTGTATTTTAAATAAATGTGCAATAAGCCTCAGGTGCTTGAGGCTGTTGAGAAGAAAGCTGTGTATGTGTTAAAGCTTTTGTCCATATCTCATTATGATGGTTTATGCTTTGTGATGAATACAAACCTCTGTGGTGATCAAGAAACCGCAGATTCAAGCTCACTGTGCAACATGAACTGCTGTGGAGATGCAGACTTTTTTTTGCCACTGGTTACAGATGGGTGCTGGGTGTGGCCTAAAAGTGGCAGCTTTTATCACATTTGAGCAACACTCAGAAGTGAGAACAGGTCTTCAACCACAGAGATAAACACTGTAAATTTTAAATAAAAATTGTGTTCAACATTCACTCTTGTTGTTTCCTGCCTCAAATTCTGTGATTTATTGTTTGAATGCTGAAAAATAAGCATAATTTCAGATTCCCTTAGCACCCTCCTCTTTTGTTCTGTTGTTTAGTAATTTGAGACCAGAAGGGACCATACTTAATGCTCATTGGGTCAGCAACTCCATGTTTAATGCAACGATCTATGATGCTGAGGATCTGATCATCTGTTCTGAGCCATTCTGCACACGTTGGTAACATTTTCTATTGTTCTCTGCTTAACCCTCAACAAGTGAGGACTATAAATGTCATTACTTATTTATGTTTTGTGGCAAGTTTTCACTAATCTTTCTATATTTTACACTCAGGGACAATTGACTTTAATGATTGTTGATCACTAAGAATTTTAATACTTTTGGTTTTACTGTCATATTTTTACTGTTACTATCAAGTGAGGGTGTGTGCCAAGCAGCGAGAGAACCCAAAATGCAGGACTTGGCAGACAGGCTTAATTAAACTCAAACAGCTTTACTGCCAGAGCTCAGGAACAAAAACCTAAACTGAAAACTTGAACAGAGGGAAATTTGAATAGACTTGAAAAGACATGAGGCTATGGGGGAAAGAGACACTGCTGAGGAAAACAAGGTGCAGCTGAACAGAATCAATTAATGAAAAAAAGCAAAGAAAAACTGAACACAACACACACAGGACAAAAGACTATCAAAACAAAACAGGGAACCAACACTTAGACTGATACTAACACCTGATTTTGACAGGCCAAAGTAAACACAAAGACAAACTCACTAAACATGGACACAGAAACGTAGATGAGGCATAGACAACACAGGAGGGCCAGAAAAACATGAGAATAACAAAGAAAACGATGAATACAAAATCAGAATGAAAACCTAACCAAAGTAAAGGTAATATTTAAACTAAAATCAGTCAAATGGGAAATATCAAACAGAAAAGTCCCAAACAGAAAACGCTGGGTACAAAACCCAGGATCGTGACAGTTATAGCATTAATGCTCATAATAAACATGGACAAAGTTCCAAATAATAACACCTTTAACAGAAACTTTCATTAGAAAACAGCTTCATTATCTCATCCATCTTTTTTACCTTTCTATCAATAATCTGTTGGCATCTGTGACCCTCAACCTGCTGTCCCAGCATGCAGCAGCAAAGAGGATGGCACTCACCACAACAGACTCATAGAAAATCCTGAGCATTGTCCGATACATGTTAAAAGATCTCAGCTGCTTCAGAAAATAAATACGACTCAGGTCCTTCCTGCAGAATGCAGTGGTGCTTTTAACCCAGTTTATTTTCTTACATGAGTGTGTTGCTGATCACTTTGGCAGACACAAAGTGTTGAAGACGCAGATATTGTGGCCTTCCTGTCAGGTAATCCACAATCCAGGACACAAGAGAGACATCCACATGCGTCAGCTTATCACCCAGGAAGGTTGGCCTGATGGTATGAACTGGAAAAGTCGAAAAACATAACCTTCACACTGCTCGCTGGCTGGTCCACATGGGCATCCACAATTTATCAGGTAGACGTTGGCAACCTCAACTCCAAGGCAACACTTGGAGCTGAAGCAGATTCTGATGTGGTTATTATTAAAAGGTTATTATAGTTAACTAAACCTTAGCTAAGAACTAAAAGTAGATGTAAAAAACATACAAAAACTTTGTTCACAAAGTTTGTTACTCTTTTAAAAAATTGTGTTTGAAATTCACTCTTGTTTTTTGCTGTCTCAACTGCTGTGACATATTGATTGATAGACAAAAAATAAAATAATATGAAATATAAAATATGAAACCAGACAATTCTGGGGGGCTCCTCTCCTGGTTTTTTTTGTTTGTTCGTTTGTTTTGCAGTTTGAGACACGTCCACTAGAGGGAATTATTATCATATCTCGTGATACAGTAATGCTGAGGGATTTAATCATGTTTGCTGAGTTATCCTGCTGTTATTGGTAACATTTTCTACTGTGGTCTGCCTACCTGTTATCAAGTCTGCACAGCAGAAGATAACATGAAATGTTATAGGGCAGGTTTTCACAGTGGTTAGCACTGTTGCCTCACAGCAAGAAAGTCCGGAGTTCAATTCCACCACCTGGCCGGAGCCTTTCTGTGGAGTTGGCATGTTCTTTCCATGTTTGCATGGGTTCTTGTTCCTCCCACTTTCCAAAGACATGCAGTTAGTGGGGTTGGTAATTCTAAATTGTGCACTTGAGTGTGAATGGTTGTCTGTCTCTATGTGTTAGCCCTGTGACAGACTGGACAGACCCTGTCCAGGGTGTACCAAGCCTCTTACCCTGTGGCGGCTGGGATAGGCTCCAGCACCCCCACAACCCTGACAAGGATAAGCAGAAGAGAATGGATAGATGGAATCATTGGTTGCAGGAAACACCTTAAAACAGACCCGGTTTTACACGTATTTGCACTTGTTTTCTGCCATTTGTGTGCGGTTATAATGGTGGATGTTCATATGTCAAAAATTCCAAATGTTTAGGTTAATAACATATAATTAATTAATATTAGAATTAACATCATTGCTTATATAACCTTGGAATTTTCAGTAAAAATAAATGTGTATTTCAATGAAAGTCGTGAAAATATTTCTCCTAAAATGACCCAAAGTTATCAACTTAAATATAAAATTTATGTGTAATCCTGTTCTCTAAACTTTTTTTCAGAATTACTCAGTATTTCAGGACACGTTTCTTCTCTCCTAAGAGATCTTGGATTATTACTCATTTATACCATCGCACCTACCAGTAAGTATTTTTACATAATAATTACATCCTAAGTCATGGGCTGTATCAACACTGTCACCTAACTGTGTGATTTTTTTGAACATTCTGATAACAAATAGTTTCTTTAAGAGATAATAATAGAAGGAAAAATGGTTTATTCAAACATCAAACATTCAAGAATCTTACAGAAAAAGCTGAAGAAATAAGAAACAAATGATTATTCAGATAAATCTTCACACTAGTTGTAGCTGAAAGAATTAAACTACTACAGCGCTTTAGCTTTTTTTAATATTTATTAATACTCATGAAGGTTATTGATTTATGTTAATCCGTTAGTGGTTCATTTATGGTTCAGGAAAAAAAAGAAATGATGACTTAAAGTTTTAACTGTTCAGTTTGAAAGCTCTAAACCATGCAGAAAGCAACAACACAAAGCTCACAAGTAGGACAGTTTGAATGTTATACAAAGTTAGCAATAACATTTTTACATTGTCTTATACTTTGCACGCAACACATGCATTTCATCATCAAACATCTTTAAATTGAAAACCACAAGCATTTCTACTTTTTACTCATTTCTACTGTATACTATGTGCCATTTTAGAGTGTGATTGTTTCACACTCTGTACACAACAGCTGTGGTGCTTTTTTGAGATTTTTTCTGTTTAAAAGGCAGTGACTCAATATTGGATGTTAGAGTATAGATCAGCTGTATTGGAATAGAGTTCAGCTTGATTGGGATAGACTTCACCTTCACTGGAGTAGAGGTCACCTTGATTGGAGTCAAGTTCACCTTGATTGGAATAGAGATGAGCTTGTTGGTGTGTATTGACAGGCATTCTGCTGTAGTGAGCTGAGAAGTTTTCATATATGGGATTATGGTTGACCTGAGGAGACCAAAAAACATAACCTCCCATAAGGTACACATTTAACACAATATGGAAGGTTAAGACGTTGGTGAGATAAACAAGACAAAAAAAATCTATCCACAAAAAGGATAAATGATCAAGTAAAAGAAAAACAGGATTGTGGATGCATTGTATGGTGTACCTGCTGTTTGTTGTCTGATATTTCACTCTTTGGAGAATGACTGGAAGCCTTCTTTTTACTGAGTGTCAAACATGAAAGGATACGACTGAATAACAGATTTCAAATCAGAGTTTGAACATGATTGATCTAAAGAGAACACAGTGATGCTCACCTCTGGCAGCAGAACACAGTGAGAAGTATTATTATTATTAACAGGAGAGCTGCAAAACCTCCTGCAGCTGCTGGTAGCCACTGAGCTGTGGTGTTATCCTTGTTGGTTTTAACACCACAGGAATAATTTCTTATATTCTCCCTGCTGACTGCGTCTAGGATCAGATGTTTGTTGTGTGTCTCTGTCATGTTCAGAGGTTGACTGTTCAAGTACCAAATGTAGTTTGTGTTGTCAGTCAGAGGACAGCTGGTACTGCAGGTCAGTGTGACTCTCTGACCCTCTGTCACCACTGCAGAAGGACTCATCTTCACTCTCAGCTCTGAAAGAGGAACATTATTAAATAATTAAAAACTATAAATCTCATAAAAAAATTCCGAGTTACCTTTTTTTAAAATATAGGATAGCATTGTGATTGGTAATGTGATACAGGTCAATTGGTGTGGAAAGCAAAGGACAGTCAACAGTTTTACAAGCAGCACTTATTCTTAGACCAGCTAAAATGTGATGATCAGTGAAATTTTGCTGATAACACTTTTACATTCAGTTTTGTTTGCTCAGGTTTACATTAGGCTTTTTAGTGTAAAACATTGAGGCTCTTACATGAATAAAACATCTTAATCCTTGTTAGGAGACTTTACCTGTGACAATCAAAAAGACTCCAGGCAGTTTCATTTCTTTATCATGTCGTCTCAGGATGAATGTGTATTCTCCTGAGTCATTCTTCGTCAGGTTTTTGATGGTCAGGATGTGTTGGTTCTTCACGTTGTCGTGATACTCCACACGACCTGAAGGCTCAATCGGTTTTTCAAGTTCCTTATCACCTGTTCTCCATTTTTTATTCCAACATTTAAACTCTGGTTTCATGTTATCAGGATGTGAGTATTTACTAATAATGCTGACTGAAGATCCTTCCAGAGCACAGATTCTCCTGCTGACATAATTCACTCTCCAGCAGTTTTTATCCTGAACACCTGAAATATAGATGGAAGATTTACAGTTGACTGTGGTGTCTGCATGTTGAGATAACAGCTTTTTATTAATTAACAGAATTAACAGTTTTCTTTGATACTCACAGACTTTATCAGATTGAAGATGCTCGTGACCTTTAATTACACAGTAAAAGTTGTTTTTCACAGAACTTGGAGTTGAAATGCTCCTTATATTTTCCCTACAAAGTTTTCCATTTTCATACCACACATAGACAGTTTGAGGGCCGATCAGAGGACATGAGGTGCTACAGGTCAGTGTGTTCCCAGGTGTCCTTACAACATGTACCACTGAGGAGATGATAAATACAGTTTCGTCAGTCACTATGTTATTAATATGCATATTTTATACATGTATGTATGTCAGTTACATGGTTTTGTGTATGGGAGCAGATTTGTAGAGGTGAGTCCAAAGAACAACGGCACTTGAACTCACTTCTCTTTTCCTTATACGAGAGTGATCTGTGTACTCATTCTGTCTTTTCCTCGTCAGGGAAGTTTTCACTTTAACACATTTTCATTGACTGCATCCCCACACTTCCATAATAATCTTGGCATTCTACTTTTTTCACCCAAAGCATAATGTAATTCACGTTTGTTCAAAAAATTGTTTCATTTTTTAAAAATACTGATGGCTGCCAGCGCTACTCCTCAGCTTCTTAGTAGATGTACCTATGCTGTTAATGTGAAAGTCCTAGTTGAATTCATTCCTGAAGTATTGCAATCACAAAATGTTCAGAAAACTAGAACTTTGACCTTGACCTTGAGGTCAGTGTCACTGAGATTCAAAATCATCAAAGATTTTTTTAGTACACGTGCCTTTTGTAGCAATTTGGAAATCCTCGTTGCCTCATTCTCGCAGTTACAAATCTCGGTGTCCATGCCAACTGCCAATAACATCTTTTAACCTTTCAGCCTTTTTACAGCTGAGGGGTTAAAAAAGTGAATGTAGTGAGTGTATTTCAGAGATCAGTAAGAAGATGTGTTTGTGTGTTCACCTCTGGGAAATGTGATGGAACAAGGCTCATGTTCTGATCCCTGCTGATAAGGACACATTTCGCTTTTAGTGTAAGTCACATTGAAGCATGTTGATGTGATGGAATCTGGATGAAAAGAAATATTAGAGTATTGAGTATGTTTACTGAGAATTATTTGACTTAGTTTATTTTTAGTAGTTTATTTTGTAACAAACTGAACATCATGACTCACCCACAGAGACTTCAGGGGCTCTGAGATCCTCGTAGCCTTTGACAGCACAGGAGTATGTGACTGCTTCCTCACTGCTGAGCAGCTCTTGGTACCAGGGAGACCAGTCCTCATAGAGAAACTCTCTGTTCTTGTACCAGATGTAGGCTGCAGGCTTTTCAGTCAGAGGACAGCTGCTGCTGCACATCAGTGTTACTGTCTGTCCCTCTGTGGCAGGAATCACCTTTACCTGCAGCTCTGAGAGGATCGTTAATAGAAATAATATCAATACACTGATTATTCATAAATGAGTTCTTCATGCATTTGATAAAACCACTGTACCTGCAACACTGAGAGAAATTCCCTTTGGCGCAGTCTGATTTGTCAGCAGGTTCTCTGCAGCAGTAAATGTTTGCATCATTCTCTGCTAGATTGTTGACTGTCAGAGTCAAGTTACTCTCTGCTGACATGCTGTACTTTCCATCTGCAGAGGTCTCAATCTTCAAGCCCCCTGTATACACTGTACCAGTTCATGCTTGAAGTTGGATGTTGATGTGAGCAGGACAGATTTACTGATGAACCTTTCAAGGCACAGATGCTGTTTGTTTGTCCCTGAACACCTTTAGCAGAACATTTGATTAACAAGCATCTATGCAGATTTACACAATTTCTGTAACATTGATCTCTATACCAACAAGTCAGGGCAGTTGCACAATGATAATGCAAATGATTAACTTGTACTTTAATGACGTGTAGCTCATCAAGATAGAATTAGTTAAAGTCCCTTCAACTAACAGATCTTATCCTGTTTTATCTAATCTTTATGTGACTTTGCACAATTTGGCTACACCTGAAATGTTTTGCAGTCTTAAATTGAACAAAATATATCCTCCCTGAGAGATGGAGAACAAAGATCCAAGATCCAAAACAAACATCTGGCTTCAGAACACAACTGCTTTAAATTTCAGCTTTTAGTCAGAATGTTTGATTGTTTGATCTTCTAAATACTCCAGATGCTGTTCGGGTAAAATAAAGGAGGTGAAATTCAGAAGTGTCCTGCTTAAAAGAGATGCTAATTAGAGAATGGACAGACAGATAAAGGCAAATGTGTATACAGAGTGCATGAAACACCATATATACCAGTCAAAAGTTTGGACACGCAGAATGACTGTAAATCTCTGAAATGTCTCTCTACATATAGCGCGTTAACGGGTCAACTGCTAAACATGTTGTCGCTGTGCAGCTCCACACACGGGCATACAGTGGCTTGCAAAACTATTCGCCCCCTTGAACTTTTCCACATTTTGTCACATTACAGCCACAAACATGAATCAATTTTATTGGAATTCCACGTGAAAGACCAATACAAAGTGGTGTACACGTGAGAAGTGGAACAAAAATCATACAAGATTCCAAACATTTTTTACACATAAATAACTGCAAAGTGGGGTGTGCGTAATTATTCAGCCCCCGAGTCAATACTTTGTAGAACCACCTTTTGCTGCAATTACAGCTGCCAGTCTTTTAGGGTCTGTCTCTACCAGCTTTGCACATCTAGAGACTGAAATCCTTGCCCATTCTTCTTTGCAAAACAGCTCCAGCTCAGTCAGATTAGATGGACAGCGTTTGTGAACAGCAGTTTTCAGATCTTGCCACAGATTCTTGATTGGATTTAGATCTGGACTTTGACTGGGCCATTCTAACACATGGATATGTTTTGTTTTAAACCATTCCAGTGTTGCCCTGGCTTTATGTTTAGGGTCGTTGTCCTGCTGGAAGGTGAACCCCCGCCCCAGTCTCAAGTCTTTTGCAGACTCCAAGAGGTTTTCTTCCAAGATTGCCCTGTATTTGGCTCCATCCATCTTCCCATCAACTCTGACCAGCTTCCCTGTCCCTGCTGAAGAGAAGCACCCCCAGAGCATGATGCTGCCACCACCATATTTGACAGTGGGGATGGTGTTGTCACGATCCTGGGTCTTATGACCCAGTGTTTTGAGTTTTAGTTCATTTTGATGTTTATTGTTCGTTTAGGTTCATTACGATTCTAGCTCATTTGTTATTATATCACCCTTGTGTTAAGTCTCCCTTGCCCTTCATGTGTGTTATGTCTGTGTGTCCTATGTTGTCAAGTTCATGTAGTTATTTATGTCATTCCCCCCTATACTAAGTCTCGTCATGTCTGCGTGGTTATGTGTAGTTCATGTCACGTCTAGTCTACATGTTTCCTGTTTTACTTTGAAAGTCTGTATTCTATGTCAGTGTATTCAGTTTCACTTCTCCTGTCCTGTTGTTAGGTTCATGTGTGTCAGCTGTGTTCCCATGTGTGGCCACTTCCCTGATTATCCCTCATGTGTATTTAGTCTCTGTGTTTCATGCAGTCTGGGTCGCGTCGTCTGTGTTATCTCCCTACCCCTTGCCACAGTTTCCCAGCCATAGTCAGTCATCGTTTGTTTATTGTTTTGTCATAGTCTAACTTCTCAGTAAGAGTCCTAGTTTCCTAGTCTTTGTTCAGGTTTCCCTCAGTTACTTTGTTGCCTTTTTCTGTGAGTTTTTCGGCCCTCAATAAAAGGCTCGCTTTTTGTTAAAGTCCAGTTTCGTCTCCTCGCCTCTGTCTGCTCTTGGGTCCTCTACTCACTCTACACGGTCAGCCCCGGCAGTCCGTGACAGGTGTGTTCAGAGTGATGTGCAGTGTTAGTTTTCCGCCACACATAGCGTTTTGCATTTTGGCCAAAAAGTTCCATTTTGGTCTCATCTGACCAGAGCACCTTCTTCCACATGTTTGCTGTGTCCCCCACATGGCTTGTGGCAAACTGCAAACAGGACTTCTTATGGTTTTCTGTTAACAATGGCTTTCTTCTTGCCACTCTTCCATAAAGGCCAACTTTGTGCAGTGCACGACTAATAGTTGTCCTATGGAGAGATTCCCCCACCTGAGCTGTAGATCTCTGCAGCTCGTCCAGAGTCACCATGGGCCTCTTGGCTGCATTTCTGATCAGCGCTCTCCTTGTTCGGCCTGTGAGTTTAGGTGGACGGCCTTGTCTTGGTAGGTTTACAGTTGTGCCATACTCCTATTTCTGAATGATTGCTTGAACAGTGCTCCGTGGGATGTTCAAGGCTTGGGAAATCTTTTTGTAGCCTAAGCCTGCTTTAAATTTCTCAATAACTTTATCCCTGACCTGTCTGGTGTGTTCTTTGGACTTCATGGTGTTGTTGCTCCCAATATTCTCTTAGACAACCTCTGAGGCCGTCACAGAGCAGCTGTATTTGTACTGACATTAGATTACACACAGGTGCACTCTATTTAGTCATTAGCACTCATCAGGCAATGTCTATGGGCAACTGACTGCACTCAGACCAAAGGGGGCTGAATAATTACGCACACCCCACTTTTCAGTTTGTAAAAAATGTTTGGAATCATGTATGATTTTTGTTCCACTTCTCACGTGTACACCACTTTGTATTGGTCTTTCACGTGGAGTTCCAATAAAATTGATTCATGTTTGTGGCTGTAATGTGACAAAATGTGGAAAAGTTCAAGGGGGCCGAATACTTTTGCAAGCCACTGTATGTGTTAGGGCTGTCAACTTTAACACATTAATATGTCATTACGATATGGAAAGTAATAGTTCTTGCTTTTTACTTTCTCTTTTTCTCACAGTTTTAAGCTTCTACATGCTTGTGACTGGTAGAAGACTAGAGTTTGGGTTACAGTAGTTCTCCAGCGCATTTTAAAATGTGTTGATCACATATTTTTAATTGTAACACAGAGTGATCGTTTACTGATATGGATTTGAGACAAGCTTGGAATGAGAGACTCATCTCACTATGGCCTGAACTCAGTACTTCATAGCACTGATGCAAAGGAACTTTTAGTACATCAATCTTTAGAAACTAACAGCTTTCATAAAACTGCAGTATTTGATACAATGGAAAGGTGAACAATCTGACAAACCAGTTGTAACAAATACAAAAACAGGCTATTCTTCTGTGGTGATTTAAAACAAGAGATACGTGACTGTGAAAGGACAGGAGGACTGACCTTATAGAGTCAAAAAAAAATCATTATTATGGCTTAAAGTAAACAACAGTAAAATTTAAAACAGCTTTAAATATCTACAACCATAAAATTTTACCCATGCATTAATGCAGCATTTACACTGATACATACAAAGTGGACATTGAATTAAGGGATCAGGGAAAACAGAATCTTTCCTACCTGAGAGACAGAGAACAAAAACCCAGAACAAACATTCAGCTTCTGTGAAGAACATGGCTGTTGCAGACTGCGCTGTCTAATCAGAAAGTTGATTTATAAGCTTTCAAAACCCCAGCTGCTGTCTTATTAAAGAGTGAATGTTTGAAGCAGACGTCATCTTCTTAAAACTGTGAAGTCTGATGACAGAATGGACAAAGAAATTAGAGCAAATGTGTTTGCATGCAACACCTTCAGATCACTTCCTCTTGTGGAAAGATGAAACCTCAAGTGTCAAAGTAGCTGTTTCACATATTTCTATATCTCTCTATATATATCTCTGTAGGTATTTATTAGTATACATATATATATAGTTATATGCATGACTTAATTCTATGGGGGTTTTTGTTTGTTTGTTTGTTTGTTTTTTAATGTTTCCATGTTGTCAGAGTGAAAAAAGGTACATGTGGTTTGGTTGTCATTTTGTGGTCCAGATAAAACTGAGAAAAAAACCCACAGACACAGAGACTTTGAACTTTTAATGTTCAATTCAAAAGCATCTCAAGCTCACACACATGAAAACTTCATGAAACAATAGGTTTTTTGTTTTGCTTTTAGTACAACATTTTGAATTAGTGCGTTTACTGCCAAATATTTCTAAAGTCAGAAGTCAGCCATGTTTTTTCTTTTCAACTGATTTTTATCATGTGTTTTATGCAGAGTTTAAAAACAGATACACCAGTTGTGATGCTGAAGTCATACAAAAGTCACTCAACTACAGAGGAATACTATTTTTTAATATATGGTGACAAACTTTATTGAGCAGGAAGTTGGAGTAGAGTCTGCTCTTCCAAAACCAGGGTGGAAACAACTTCCTCTCTGAGGGTGTGTGGAGCGACTGAATGAGTGGATGTTTGGAGAGTGTAAGAGAAGTCTACAGGGCTGTTGTTTTTCTTTGAGACGAAGATGTTCAGGTTTTGGTTGAGAGAGGTGTGGTATTGAATTACTTGTTGGCAGCTGTCTCTCCATCGTTTGTATCTGTTGCCCACCTCCTTAATTCCAAATGAACAGATCATCTTGGTTGCAAAGATATCAGACTCCAACACTCCAAGACAGACATTTATATATATATGAATGACCCTTTGAAAGACATTTCAGTGTCTAAAAGAATTAAATATGGGAATGACTCATGTACTATTATTGTTCCAGCTCAGTTACACATGATGTGCTTTGACTGCAGTGCTCATACTGTCTGCCTAAATAACAGTGGAAAATGGAACAAGTGAGTTGCAGGCTCAAGCCAGTGGTTCAAGAAAGCAGTTGAAGGCTAGTGACAGTGGTTACAGTAAGCAATGATCTGCAGGTCATGATGCAAATAAACAGCTAGCCACAGATAGTGCTGTAGATAGCAACCAGCAAATAGCTCTGCATGGTGGTGTGAAAATGGACTTGTGAACAGTGCAGGAGGATGATGAAGTGAAATGCAGAAGCTGTGGCAAAAGGAAAGAGAAGTGAAGGCAAATCAAAGCAGTGGACAGGCAAGGTGAATGAAAACTGAAGCTGTAAATCAAAGCAAGATTTCAGGTTATTTGAATGTTGGAAATGTTGGAAAAGAAGAAGAAATGTTCGAGGGTGGTTCGTTGTTACAGTTCTCAGTTCTCAAAGAATGATGATCAGCGGGCATATTCCTTACAGAAGACCAATTACTTTTTTTCCATGAACCCATTGAAAGACAGTCTTTAGAAATCACAGACAATCCCTGATGGAGACATATTCATATATTGTGTTTTAAAGATAAGGAGAGTATAGGAGAATGGAAACTTTAAATGTGATAGAGGGATAGAGAAAGGTGAGCAGTGTTACATGAGCTCAGTACAGAAAAAGACATTGCTGTGCTCCTTCTACAGGAAATGCATGGCTTATTAGATAATGAAGTTGAATGGGGCATGAGTAAGAGAGGACGGTTCTTTCTAAATCATGTTACAAATCTTAGTGCAGATGTAGCAGTTTTATTTCCTCAGCAGCTTCAGTTATCACATTATCAAATCCAACTTAATATTTCTCTAATTCAGTTCAGTTTTCTTTATATAGCAACAAATCACAACTAAATGTGCCTCAAGGTGCTTTATAGTGTAAAACAAAGCACATGGCGACAGTGGGAAGGAAAAACTCCCTTTTGACAGGAAGAAATCTCCAGCAGAACCAGGCTCAGGGAGGGGAGCCATCTGCTGTGACCAGTTAGGGGTGGGGGCAGTGGGACAGGACAGAAGCCACACTACAGAAGAGAACCAGAGATTAATGATTAAATGCAGCCTGGTGTATCAACTCTTAGGAAGTGAGAAGAGGTGAGTGAAGAAAAAAGTGCATCATCATGGGACATCATGAAAACAATTCAGCTGATTTCCAGCGATTCAAGTTGTCATTTTAATGCAGTAATGTAAGTTTTACAACTTAACAAAATGTTGTCTCTGTTGGATGTGTTTATAGATACAACAAAATTTCCTGCTTTTCTCAATGTATCAAATGGGGAAAATTCAAAAATGTTCTATGCAGTGTATTGAATACCTAACATCTAACAACTCATGCAATAACTCATTTCTTCAAAAACACAGGAAGTCTCTGCAAGCTAATCAAGGCCATGGTACATGTGTGAATGCTGCACAATGGAAGAAGTGTGGCATGCAAAGATGAGATAAATGTCATCTTATGCATCAGCACCAGCCATGTGTGAAAGGCCTGCTGTTTAAAAAAAAAAGAGCACCCAAAACACAAAAAGGACTGGCAGATGAAACAAACAGAAAAGACTGTGTAACCACAGAAAGTCTAACAGAAAGGAACACCAGAAGTTTAAAACTGTAAAAGCAGAAATACATGATGAAAAAGCAAAGAAGAGAAAAACTGACAGAGAGAGGCATTTCTATTTATAGACATTAGAAACAGTTACAGTAGAGCAAAGTATAGCATGGCAGGAAATATAACAACAGACGATGGACTCTTACACAGATGCTTTGGTTCATGCATTCTTGCTGTTTCTGTTTCATGCAGGCTTTATGAATGCAGACAGCAAAATGAAGGGTGAAAATGTGAAACATATGAAAATATGAATTCATTAGTAAGGCTGGAATACCAAAAATTTTATCAATCACAAAAGTGAAAACAGTTTGATCTGAGTGCAACAGCTTAGCCTCAATCTTATAAAACTGGACAGACTTTGGATATTTTTCTTAAAGCTGAGATGTTGATCATAAATCATGCCCAGGTTTCAAGCAGATTGTTTTGTGTATGTGTTTGGGAGGCATTAAGTTGTAAGATGATAATAGCAGACACCTGTATACTTATATGTCTTATTACGGATTAGTCTCAATTAAAATGTTGTTCATAAGGACCGGCAAAGCAGCATTGTTTTTGGGTTTTTGTTTTTGCCAAAAATCAGATGTTTATATAATAAATTTTGCCTTCCATTATCTTAAAGAGCTGCTCATTAAGTAAAAGTAACTTAGCGATGGGGCGGTAGTTATGGACTAAGCCAGACACAGAATTACAAGGGAGGGAGGAATGGGGATTCAAGGAATAACACAAACCAGACTAAAACCAAGAACAGAAATAAACAAGAGAATTAAAACCTTAAAATACAAATATAAAGAAACACACCAGAATATGCTGCTCCAATTCAATTCAATTCAATTCAATTTTATTTATATAGCGCCAAATCACAACAAAAGTCACCTCAAGGCGCTTTTATATTGTACAGTAGATAGCACAATAATAAATACAGAGAAAACCCAACAATCATATGACCCCTATGAGCAAGCACTTTGGCGACAGTGGGAAGGAAAAACTCCCTTTAACAGGAAGAAACCTCCGGCAGAACCAGGCTCAGGGAGGGGCGGCCATCTGCTGCGACCGGTTGGGGTGAAAGAAGGAAAACAGGATGAAAGACATGCTGTGGAAGAGAGACAGAGATTAATAACAGATATGATTCGATGCAGAGAGGTCTATTAACACATAGTGAGTGAGAAAGGTGACTGGAAAGGAAAAACTCAATACATCATGGGAATCCCCGGCAGCCTACGTCTATTGCAGCATAACTAAGGGAGGATTCAGGGTCACCTGGTCCAGCCCTAATTATATGCTTTAGCAAAAAGGAAAGTTTTAAGTCTAATCTTGAAAGTAGAGATAGTGTCTGTCTCCCGAATCCAAACTGGAAGCTGGTTCCACAGAAGAGGGGCCTGAAAACTGAAGGCTCTGCCTCCCATTCTACTTTTAAATACTCTAGGGACAGCAAGTAGGCCTGCAGAGCGAGAGCGAAAGTGCTCTAATAGGGTGATATGGTACTACAAGGTCATTAAGATAAGATGGGGCCTGATTATTTAAGACCTTGTATGTGAGGAGCAGGATTTTGAATTCAATTCTGGATTTAACAGGAAGCCAATGAAGGGAAGCCAAAACAGGAGAAATATGCTCTCTCTTTCTAGTCCCTGTCAGGACTCTTGCTGCAGCATTTTGGATCAGCTGAAGACTTTTCAGTGAGTTTTTAGGACATCCTGATAATAAAGAATTACAGTAGTCCAGCCTGGAAGTAATAAATGCATGAACTAGTTTTTCAGCGTCACTCTGAGACAGGATATTTCTAATTTTAGAGATGTTGTGCAAATGGAAGAAAGCAGTCTTACATATTTGTTTAATATGTGTGTTGAAGGACATGTCCTGG
Source organism: Oreochromis aureus (assembly GCF_013358895.1). NCBI lineage: Eukaryota > Metazoa > Chordata > Actinopteri > Cichliformes > Cichlidae > Oreochromis > Oreochromis aureus. The sequence goes on from NC_052947.1 coordinate 10,671,010, forward strand.
TCAAAAATGACTCCAAGGTTCCTCACAGTGTTACTGGAGGCCAGGGTAATGCCATCCAGAGTAAGAATCTGCTTAGATACCATATTTCTAAGATTTTCAGGGCCGAGTACAATAACCTCAGTTTTATCTGAATTAAGAAGCAGAAAGTTAGCGGCCATCCAGGTCTTTATGTCTTTAAGACATTCCTGCAGTTTAACTAATTGGTGTGTGTTACCTGGCTTCATGGATAGATAGAGCTGCGTGTCATCTGCATAGCAGTGAAAATTTATGCTATGTCTTCTAATGATGCTGCCTAAGGGAAGCATGTATAATGTAAATAGAATTGGTCCTAGCACCGAACCCTGTGGAACACCATAATTGACCTTAGTGTGTGAAGAGGACTCTCCATTTACATGTACAAATTGGAGTCTATTAGATAGATATGATACAAACCACTGCAGCACAGTACCTGTAAAACCTACAGCATGTTCTAATCGCTCTAATAGGATATTATGGTCAACAGTATCGAACGCAGCACTGAGGTCTAGCAGGACAAGCACAGAGATGAGTCCACTGTCAGAGGCCATAAGAAGATCATTTGTAACCTTCACTAAAGCTGTTTCTGTGCTGTGATGAGCTCTGAAACCTGACTGAAACTCTTCAAATAAGCCATTCCTCTGCAGATGATATGTTAGCTGTTTGACAACTACTCTTTCAAGGATTTTTGATATGAAAGGAAGGTTGGAGATTGGCCTATAATTAGCTAAGACAGCTGGGTCTAGAGATGGCTTTTTAAGTAAAGGTTTAACTACAACCACCTTGAAGGCCTGTGGTACATAGCCGATTATTAGAGATAGGTTGATCATATTTAAGATTGAAGAATTAATTAATGGCAGGACTTCTTTGAGCAGTTGTGTAGGAATGGGGTCTAAAAGACACATTGATGGTTTGGAGGAATTAATTATTGAAGTTAACTCAGAAAGATCAATTGGAGAAAAAGAGTTTAACTTAACATCGATGGTACTAAAAGTAGCTGTAGATAATATTACATCTGTGGGATGATTATTGGTAATTTTTCTCTAATGATAAAAATTTTATTTGTGAAGAAGTTCATGAAGTCATTACTAGTTAACGTTAAAGGGATTGTTGGCTCAGTAGGGCTCTGACTTTTTGTCAGCCTGGCTACAGTGCTGAAGAGAAACCTGGGGTTGTTCTTATTTTCTTCAATCAGTGACGAATAGTAAGATGTTCTGGCTTTGCGGAGGGCTTTCTTATAAAGCAGCAAACTATTTCTCCAGGCTAAATGATGATCCTCTAAATTTGTGACACGCCATTTCCTCTCCAGCTTACTAGTTATCTGCTTTAGGCTACGTGTTTGAGAATTATACCACGGAGTCAGGTACTTCTGATTTGCTTCTAATTTGCTCCAAGAAAGCACAAAACCAGAAACCCTTAACACTCTCCAAGAAAATCCTGAATGCAACACCCATAAAACTAAGAAACAAGACAAATGTAAATATAATATATGCCGAATATAGAATCATGAAACAAAGATAATCAAAAATACAAATCTAGAAAAACCTGAATCATCCCAAAACTCCTAAACCAAGACCCAGGGACCATGTTTAGCCAGATTAGTTCATTAATTTTTATATGGCGGACTTTGTGCATATGTGCTCTGACTGATGTCCATACAATCTTTTAAATTGCGCTTAAAACTCACTTTCTTAATCTAGCCTTTGAAGCAAATTAGTTCGGACTGGCCTGCATTTGTGCTACATAACTGTAACTGTTGCTGTAACTATAACTGTTTTTGTTGTCTTTTATTGTAACCTGCATTGCGGCACTTTTGTGAAGCACTTTGATGGACACAGGTCCTTTTAAATGTGCTATAGAAATAAACATTGATTGATTGATTGATTGATTGATTGATTGATCGATTCCTTATGACTCTTTTAGGGTGCGCCTAGAACCTTAGCAAGCCTTGAAAACCAGAAACTAATCTGCCAGTCCCCAATATTTTCTAATCTAGTTATTTTTTTTCTCCAAGAAAATATTTACTAGTGTCATTTATAGTTTAAAATTCAATTTCATGTTAATAACATGCACTATGTTCTAAATAAAACTTTAGTTTGTACTTTTGTACATCGTGAAACTTCCATCATTCTCATTTGGAGTGCAATTCATTTGTCAAATAGAGACAAAGCAGACAGGGCATACCCTGGTATGTCAAATTCCTGGCCAGCATGTCAGATTATGATCAAATGGCATTTGATTTGTGTTCATTCGTTTTACACATCATGCAGGTTTCAAACTAAACCCAAACTTCCTTCCTCTTTAAATACTTTATGCATTTATATACTATAGCTGTCTGAGCAAGTTAGTATTTTACATTTGAAAAATTAACGCCTACAGAAATTTTATTTCTGCTGCCCTCTAGCTGATTATGGTTACAGTCTTGGCTTGTTTAGTTCCCATTATGAAGAAACATGAAGTGTCTGCAAGTGTCACATACACAGTCAAAGGAGTTTGCAAAGAAAAGCGTCTGGCCTTCTTTAAGTTGCTTGAAGATGTTTCACCTCTCATCCGAGAAGCTTCTTCAGTTCTAAGGTCAAATGGCCGAGAGCCCCAGATTTAAACCCAGTCGGAGTATCCTCCCAAAGAGGGACAAAGGACCCCTGGTGATCCTCTAGTCACATGAGGTGTGAAAGCAGGTGTGGGACCTAATCAGCCAGGGTTTCGGGTGAGCTCATTGTGAAACCTGGCCCCACCTTGTCATGTGAATTCCTGAGGTCAGATGGCCCAGGATGTGAGTGGGCGTTAAGGCGTCTGGGAGGGAACTCAAAACTGGATTATAGATGGCAGACAGTTGGTGTCGTAAACCACCGCCTCTGTTCAAAGATGGTCGCTCACAGTGGACCCAAGCCTCAGGGCTTGGGTCCTGGTTGGTGTGTTGCCGGGTTGTGGGCGGGTGGGTGTATGGGGGCCCAGTCCTGGCGCAGGGTGCCGCCTGTGCATCGAACCACCTGGGGGCTCTTCGACTGGTGGGGAGGTTGTCACATCCTGCAGGAGCCTTCCTCTCTTCAGGAACTCTCTCTGCAGGAGGGGAGATACAGGAGAGGTGGAGGAAGATCTCAGCCTGGGCGTCTATTGTCTTGTGTAGTCTGGAAGATGAGTGGATGATGGGGTGGGTGCAGTTTGCTCTGTGGTGGGGTCAGGTGGACTGTCCCGGGCTCTGTGGGGCGGGCAGCGCTGCTGCGCTGGGCCCCGGTCTGGATAGGCCTGGGCCCCCTTCCTGGCGGGTTGCAGAGTATGGGGGTGCCTACTGGGGTCAGCGGGGAGCTGACCCCAGGAGAGGGTCACTGCCCTCCTTCCTTCCCTCCCCATCTCCAGCTGCCTCCCTCTTCCCGCTCCACCACAATCACCCACACATGCAGGGCCTTGGGGTAGGGGTGTGTCACCAGGGTGCAGAGGAGACATCCCCCTCTGTCCCCTTCTGGCTGCCTCTGCCTCAATTTTATCCCACAACTTAGACATTCACATTACTCACACTCTCATTACACATACATATAGGATCTTGGGGGTGGGCACGCTACACGGATTCCAATCACCACCAGGGTGTACACCTCACCCCTGGCGTCGCTGCCCACCTCTCAATTTTAAATACACGTAGACATTGAGGGCTAGCAGGAGGGGCTATACGCTTACCTGCTGCTCTGGCAGGTAGCTCCATGCCCTCCTGGGTTTTAAATGCACCTTAGAACACACATACATCAACACTACATATGAGCGGGTGGAGGGAGGTTTGGAGTCTTCCTACACCCCCGTTCTCTGCGGCCTGCTGGAGCGGGGGGGCTAGGAGGAGGAGTTGGCCGTCCGACTGGGGTCTGGAGTGTGGGGCCTCCCTGCTGCTACGGAGTCGGGGCGGTCTGCTTCTCCCCACCGCAGGGAAAAGGGTAACACCACCTGGGTCTGGGCGCAGTTTCCCCCTCCAGGGGCAGGGGTACCTAGACCCGGGGCTTAGAGTACGCTTGGGGAGAGTGATTGTGTGTACAGTGTCTCTCTATGTCTGTCTCCACGTTGGGTGAGTGTTGAGAGCATGAGGGTGGGAATAGATGTTTGTATCTGTGTGTGCCTGTTTGTCTGTGTCTATATGTCAGGTTGGGTATCAGACCCCACCTCTCTGGGGACATCTCAGGTCCTCCAAGGTTTGGAGGCACATCTCCCCTCACCACTTCCCCTGCCGGTGGCAGACGCCCTCAGACATCGGTGCATTGGTGGTTCTTTGTGTCCGGGGGTGGGCGCCCAGGTACCCACCGGCTCACTCCTTGGCGGCTGCTTATTGGGGCATGGAGCCTGGGGCTCGCTCGGGCCACTTCGGGATGGGGTGCCTCGGCCTCTCGGCCCGGGGCTCGGTCACTCAGGCACAGCTGGCTGCCGGGCGGAGCTCACGGGCACGTCACTGCAACCCCCTGGCTTCTGCTCATGGGCTGCTGAGTGACCCCTCATCTGGGACTCTCCTCAGCTCTTTCTGGGATAGTGGCGCGGCTGCCCCTCTGTTGGTCTTCCTTGGTCTCGTGTTCTGGGGGCCTCTGGATGTCTGGAGTTTTGATCTCCTCCATACCTGCTTCATGCCCTGGAGGACGGGGCAGTGGCCCCCACACCTCTAGCAGATCATTACATGAAGGAACCTTTTAAAAACAAGCGCGTTCATGCTCACAGGTGTACACACGGGTGATCACACACACAACTACACCCTTTTGGCTCCTACCTCAAAGCACACTGTGCGCTGTCGATCTCACGTGCTGCACCATAATGTTTAATATTTAGTATTTACTGTCATATTCCCATATATCATTGTGATCTTGTTTATTACTCTCGTCTTCTTCTGCTTTCTTTCTTTTTTCTTTCTCAACAGGTGATCCAGGTGATCGATATGTATTTTTTGTCTGCTTATTCTGTTGGTTTTGTTTTTGCCCTTTTTCCCGTCCCTCTTCTCAGGTTTTTTTTTTTTTCTTTCCCTCTTTCTTTCTCCCTTTCTTTCCACCAGTCAAGTCTGTCCCGTATTCAGCAAGTGAAAATAAAATAAACAATAAAGGTGAATCAGATGGACCATTACGGCAAGGCTGGGATGGTCCATTTGGTAAAGTAAATCCGTTGGGCATCTTTCTTCGCCTTTAGACAATAATTCTGATGGCAAAAGAGCCAAACGGGACAGGTTTAAAAAAAACAAAAAAAAAAAAAAAAAAAAAAGATGGTCGCTCACAGTGGACATAGATGTCCTCTTTCACTCCTCTTTCAAATCATCTGCCCTCTCTGTCCAAAATGTGAACATTGGCATCCTCGAAAAGAGTGACCTTTGTCCTTTAGATGCAGATGGACTGCTGAGTCTTGTCCTGTGGAGGTGGCTCTTCTATGTTGTGCCATGCGCTTGTGAAGTGGCTGTTTGGTCTCTCCAATGTAGAGGTCTGGGCATTCCTCGCTGCACTGTACAGCATACACCACGTTGTTAAGTCTGTGTTTTGGAGTTTTGTCTTTCGGGTGAACCAGTTTCTGTCTGAGTGTGTTGCTGGGTCTGAAGTACACTGGGATGTCGTGCTTGGAGAAAACTCTCCTGAGTTTCTCTGATACACCGGCTACATAGGGGATGACAACGTTGTTGCGTCTGTCTTTCTTATCCTCCCTCGCTGGTGTCTGATCTTCTTTTCTGTGCCTCTTTGCTCACTTTATGAACGCCCAGTTAGGATAACCACATGTTTTGAGTGCTTCCTTTTCGTGTGTGTGTTCCTTCTTTTTCCCTCAGGCTTAGAGGGAACATACCAGTGGGGGATACTCCCACTGGGTTTAAATCTGGGACTCTCGGCCATTTGACCTTAGAACTGAAGAAGCTTCTCGGATGAGAGGTGAAACGTCTTCAAGCAACTTAAGGAAGTCCAGACGCTTTTCTTTGCAAACTCCTTTGACTACGATGACCTGGATGACTGAGAACCTTCACAGACATACTGTCACATACACAGATTCTAGGTTTGACAAACAGTCTCAGTTATGGGCAAAAGACAAAAACCAGTAAAATTCTAAAATGCATTTCATTAGTCTAAGATCAACAGGAAACAGTGGAAGAATGGAACCAATATATTTTTGACACTTAAAAACTTCTCTTGAGTATTGAGTTGGATTAAGTTGATTCTCAAAATAGTTTAGTTTGTTGTGATACCACATGTAGGCAGTTTGATTGTCAGTCAGGTTACAGCTGGTGCTGCAAATCACAAATCACACTGTTGAAGAAGCTCTTTGAATGTGAACCTCTTTTGATACGAGATGAATACACTTCGTGTTACTTATGAAACATTGAAACAGCTTATATGATTGACCAAAATATAAGTTTCAACAAATACAAACAAATGCTTTTACAGTTTGTTTGTGAAAACTTTCCCTGTGGGATATGTGATGGAGGACGGCTTATCCACTGATGCCTGTTTGTAAGAACACATCATTCTATAAGCATAAGTCACACTGTAGCATCTTTGTGTGATGGAATCTGCACAAAAATAAATGAAATGAGATTCAATATTTGTATCCAGATCATTTTTATAATATTACTTATTATTATTATTATTATTATTATTATTATTATTATTATTATTATTATTATTACTGGTATGTCCAATAATGTTGGGATGTCCAGTCTGCGCTTTGTTTGGGGCATCCAGGCGAGGGAACACCTGTTGCTGGATGCAGCTTGTCCCTGACCCAGAGCAGTGTGTCTTTTCCCTTTACTGTGTGCGTCTATTGTAATTAAGTGAATGACTGGTGTTGTGATGCAGTGGGTGGCAGATGTGCCCCAAAACTTGACTCATCTGTACACACCCACAGTGTACCCTGTCTGTCGGACATGATTTATATATAACTCACTTACTGCACATAATGTCCTCTTTGTATATATTCACTCACTGTATATACTGTTCTCTCTTTTTGCACAGTCGAGGAGCGCATCAGGTCACATTTTGCTGCGTGTTGTACTTGTATAATTATGCACATGACAAATAAAGAATCTTGACACCGTCGTGTGGTGTAGGAAATTTTGAGTGTTCCTTTTCTAACTTCCTGTATGGAAGCTAACTGAAAAGGTCTCCAACTTGGTAAATGGACTGGTTCTTATATATTTTCTACTCTTCTGAGAACTCAAAGCGCTTTACACAACCTGTGCATTCACTCCCATTCTCACAAGCACATTTTCTAAGTGCTTTCTAACTAACATTCACACATACATTCATACTTGATGGATGCATCGGAGAGCAATTTGGGTTAGTATCGTGCCCAAGGATATTTGGCATAGACTAGGGAAAGCCAGGAATCAAACCACCAACCTTCCGATCAGTAGATGACCTGCCTGAGCTACAGCCACCTCCACTAAAGAAAGGTCGACATCCAGTGGATTTTCTGAGAATAACATATCAAAACAAAGTGGTAGAAATGGCTCAAACAGGGTTAAGTTCATTTCAGTGCATGTTTCAGAAACATATAGGGACTCAAAGTGTGCTCTACCAAATGGTTGGGCAGAACATTCAAAGTTCTCATCTCTATAAATTATATAATGTTGACGTTTGTCCTTTTCTTTTGGTGGGTATATGCATTTACGTCTATTCTTATTTCAGGACTCATGAATAATCACTGACACCTGAGATATAAAAGATGACAGCCACAAACAGAAAGCCAGCATCTCTCAATAACATGATTTTTAGTCCAAACTTTAAGTGTAAAGATGACAGTAAGTGCACAAAACACAAGAGACAAAGTCACTCACCATTCAAACTAAGAAGTACTCTTTGTCAGACTGAGGGATGAGATAGATAACATGAATGTTTCACATTTACTGGTTGTGCAGCTTGGACACTAAAACCAAACATCCTTCCTCTTTCTTTAAATCTTTAGTATTCTTGCATGCTATGTTGTACCATGAAAACATATTAAACTACATTCAGTCACTTCCCGTATAATAATGATGATTTTATTAGATTTACTGTAAGTATCAACTCTGCTCCTTGTAGTTGTATTTGAATGCATTAAATAGTCATTGTTGAGCAGAGAGCTGTGGAGGTAATAAAACTGTTCCACAAGTTCAACGTGCAGCATGGACAGCTGTAGAGATGGAGACTTTAGTTTTCTGTGAAGCTACTTTTTTTTTTGCCTCTGGTTGAATGTGGGTGCTGGGTGTGGTTAGAAAGTGCCAGACTTTAGCACTTTGCAACCACACTCACAGATGTAAACACTTTTACACTTTAATAAAAATCATATTTTATAACCACTCATGTTGTTTGCTGCCTTACATGCTGTGAGATATTGTTTCTCTGATCAAAAAAGCATAATCTGAACAAGTCTGTAAAGATAACTGAGCTGTAAATGTCATTAGTTAATTATGTTATGTTATGTGGCAGGTTTTTACTGACTTTTCTACATTCTGCAGTCAAGTGATAGTTAATGTAAATAATCGTTATTTGGAGGAAACTCACCTGAGAGCAGGTCTGATCTTACTTGTACTTATTGTACAGTCATTAATAGAAGGAAAAAAGATTTAATAAACCCTCCACCTTCTGACAGCAAAAGGTGAAGAAACAATCCACAAGTGATTATTCTGATAAATCTTCACAATAGTTGTGCAAAAGAATTTAGCTACTTGAGCTACTTTGTTTATTTTGTCTATTTTACATAACCACTATTAGAAACATTAGAAACATTAGAAACTTTCGTTCTCTATGTTTAGCAGTTAGTGGTTCATTTATGATTCAGAAAAAAAGAAACCTGCAGACACGATGACTTTAAAGTTCAGTTTTACAGTCACTTTCCAGATAATGTTATAAATTCACAAAGCAACACAAAGCTCACAAAGTAGTACAGCTGGCGTCTCTGACAAAGTTAACAATAGCATTTTTATGTTGTGATGCACTTTCCAGGTTTTTTGCAACATGTAATATCGTAGGCTATCTTTAAATTGAATACCCTATGCATTTTTACTTTTTTACTAATTTCTACTGTATTTTACCTTATATTTCCACTATAGACTGTGATTGTTTAACACTCTGGACTCATCAACTGTGGTGCTTTTCTTGTAGGCAATGACTCAATATTAGAGGTTACAGTAGAGACTAGCACCATTGGAATAGAGATCAACTTCATTGGGATAGAGATGAGCTTCGTGGTTCATGGTGTCAAGCATCCTGCTGTGCTGAGCTGGGTTGTTTCCATATATGGGATTAAGGCTGACCTGAGGAAACCAAATAACATAAGATTATATTTCATTGCGTACGAGAGGGTATAATGTTAGTGAGATAAACCTGCCATGTACCTGCTGTTTGTTGTCTGATATTTCACTCTTTGGAGAATGACTGGAAGCCTTCTTTTTTCTGAGTGTCAAACATGAAAGGATACGACTGAATAACAGATTTCAAATCAGAGTTTGAACATGATTGATCTAAAAGAGAACACAGTGATGCTCACCTCTGGCAGCAGAACACAGTGAGAAGTATTATTATTATTAACAGGAGAGCTGCAAAACCTCCTGCAGCTGCTGGTAGCCATTGAGCTGTGGTGTTATCCTTGTTGGTTTTAACACCACAGGAATAATTTCTTATATTCTCCTGCTGACTGCGTCTAGGATCAGATGTTTGTTCTGGTTCTCTCTCGGGGTCAGAGGTCGACTGTTCAAGTACCAAATGTGTAGTTTGTGTTGTCAGTCAGAGGACAGCTGGTACTGCAGGTCAGTGTGACTCTCTGACCCTCTGTCACCACTGCAGAAGGACTCATCTTCACTCTCAGCTCTGAAAGAGGAACATTTATAATGAAAAACATAATATGTCAAGATATGAAACGTTACACAATTGTAACTTAGGTTCTGTAATTTAATTCCATGACATTTCAGAGGAATGGTTGCCTTTTTTACTCCGCCCCATGTACAGTGCATGACAGCTTGGGTTATTCTTTACTTAACAGCTTATCATAACATTAACACCCATAAGGGGTGGCTGTAGCTAAGGAGGTAGAGCAGTTCAGCTGCTGATCGGAAGGCTGATGGTTCGATCCCTGGCTCCCCCAGTTTGCATGCAAAATATTCTTGGGCAAGATACTAACCCCAACTTGCTCGCCAATGCATCCATCGGAGTATGAATGATAGTTAGAAAGCACTCACCGTATAGATAATAATGCTTGTGTGTATGAGGTGAATGCGGCATGCTGTATAGAGCGCTTTGAATTCTCCAGCAGAGTAGAAAGGTGCTATATAAGAACCAGTCCATTTCACATTGACTGTCGATTTGCTTCATTTTTGTGGGTCTCTGCCTTCACTTTTGTCCACAATAACTGAAACTTGCACTGTGCTTTGTGTCTTTATGTCTTGATCCTTGGTTTTATACCCTTTTTTTTCTGTGTTGGACTCAGTTGTCCGTTTTTATAATTTCTGTCTGATTTTGTTCTAGTTTTTAGTTTAAACATTATATCACACAGTGGAAATTTGTATTTATCTTTTATATTAGTTTTGTTCTGTTTTTTTGTGTTTAGTTGTGAGTGTAGATTTTATTTGCATTACTTAATTCTGTTTGTGTTGCATGTTTTGTGTGTTATTTGACATTTTTTTAATCCACTGTGGACTGGCTGTGCATGGGACAAACGATCACCTGCTGACGCATGGGTTTGTCCAGAGGTGGCCTATCAGCTGTTTAAAGGACCTATTAAAAGGAAGCAGTGGAGGAAGAGAGGCCCCAGATATGAAGAGGAGCGCATGAAGGTGGAAAAAAGGGACCCGCTGCCTGATCGTGGGGGCTGCGATGCCTCATCTGGAGACGAACCGGTCAGCATGATGTGGCGACCCAGTCCCAAGGCGTGTGATTGGCAGCAGGGCAGAGTTATGTCTCTGCCTGCATTTCTGAGTCGTTTCTCCAGTGTTGTTCACCGGGTGCAGCCGTATTGGGAGAGGGTTGCCATGGCTACAAGCCAGGCGAGCTTCTGGGACGATGGTTCTGGCCCCTTTTTGTTTTCTTGCAGGGTGATGCCATAAGGGGAGCCACGGTGGCATCGAGCGTCAGATTCCAGTGCGGAGTGTGAGCTGGCTTGGATGTGATGAGTCCAGTGGAGGGACAAGACAGGGATAGGAGGCTTCTGTTCGTCTGGCTGGGACGAGGGTGGCATGGACCCCGCTCTGAAAGAGGGATTTCTGTCCTGTTTGTGAACACCTAACAAACATTCATCCTTGGTTGTAGGACAGTTGCACTGTGCGACAGGGTGGGATTTTGGTGCGCATGGAATGTCACTACCCGATCCGTACCGGAAACCCGATCGGTACCACGCATGCGCAAATCTTACGTTCAACGTTCAAGGTTCTTTATTCGTCACATGCATAGTTATACAGGTATAACACACAGAGAAATGTAACCCGACACGCTGCTCGACTTGTGAAAAAAAAAAAAGGGGGGGGGGGGGGGCTTATAAAGAGCATTATATATAATCTATACATTAGGTGAATGTGCAGTAGTAGCATGGGGGTGTGGTTTAGGGCCGGATGGCTTGGGGATAGAAGCTCCTCTTGAGTCTCTCTGTCCTTGCCTGGATGATGCGGAACCTTCTACCGGATTGCAGAAGTTGGAACAGTTTGTTGCCGGGATTGGACGGGTCCTTCAGTATCTGCGCTGCTCTAGTCCGGCATCTCCTGTGTAGATGTCCTGAAGCGGGGGGGAGAGCAGTCCTGCAGTGGTGTTCTGCTGTACGGATCACTCTCTGAAGAGCTTTCTGGTCCTTAACACAGCTGTTCCCAAACCAGGATGTGCTGTTCTGTGTGAGGATGCTCTCCACAGCGCCTGTATAGAAAATCCTGAGGATCTCTGGAGAGACCCTGAACTTCCTCAGTTGTCGTAGGTGGTACAGGCGCTGCCTAGCCTTTTTGGTCTGGACCTAAATGTGGGCAGACCATGTCAGGTCTGAGGAGATGTGGACACGGAGATACTTGAAGGACTGCGCCCTCTCCACTGGAACTCCATCGATGATAATGGGCTCGTAGTCTCTGTGCTGACTCCTTCTGAACTCCACCACCAGCTCCTTGGTCTTGCCAACGTTCAGCTGGAGATGGTTGTCCTGGCACCATGATGCCAGATTCTTCACTTCATCCATGTAGGCCGCCTCATCGTTGTTGGAGATGGTGCCCAACACCACTGTGTCATCAGCAAACTTCACAATGGTATTGGAGCTGTGGGTGGCCACACAGTCTGAAGTGTAGGGGGAGTAGACCAGTGGCGAGAGGAGACATCCCTGTGGTGCTCCTGTGTTGATGGTGATGCTGTTCGAGACGCATCTACCCACCCTCATCACCTGAGTTCTGCCAGTGAGGAAGTCCAACACCCATGCACACAGACGGCTGTTGAGTCCCAGATCCTCTGCTTTGCGAACAGTCTGCTGGGCACTATTGTGTTAAACGCTGAACTGTGATTAACAAACAGCATTCTCACTTAGTTACCCTGTTTCTTGTCCACGTGGCTGAGGGTGGTGTGCAGGACGTGGGCGATGGCGTCCTCTGTGGATCTGTTGGGTCGGTAGGCGAACTGGAGCGGATCTGTGGTGTCTGGGATGGAGGAGGAGATGATGTTTTTCAGCAGCCTCTCGAACACCTTCATTACTACCGAGGTCAGTGCAACTGGCCAGTAATCGTTCAGGGATGAGGGTTTGCTGTTCTTGGGCACAGGGATGATGGTGGATCTTTTGAAGCATGTGGGAACCACAGACTTCGCCAGGGACTCGTTGAAGATGGAAGTGAACACACCTGCTAGCTGGTCAGCACAGCAGCGCAGCAGATGGCTGATGATGCCATCTGGCTCCGCCGCTTTACTTGTGTTCACTCTCCTCAGTGCCGCTCGGACGTCGTGCTCCGCGATGCTGATCACCGGTCTCTTGCTGATGACGTCACTGTCCTTGGTAGTCAGGCGGTAGTTAGCAATAGCCGCCTGGCTAACCTTGAAACGGGCATAGAACTAGTTCAGCTCGTTGCTGAATGCAGAGTGGGTGTTGATCGGCGCAGTGTCCCTGGCTTTGTAGTCCGTAATGGTGCGTAGTCCGTGCCACATAGTCCATGTGTTGCCCTGGTAGAAGCAAGACTCCACGTGCTCCCGGTACCGGCGTTTGGCATCTCTCACCGCGCACCGCACGCCGTATGAGGCCGCTTTGTAGGCGCTCATATCGCCAGTGGCGAGACCCGCGTTGTAAGTGGGGGTCGTGGCATTCACTGCAGCACAGATCGATCTGTCCACCCACGGTTTCTGGTTCGGGAATGTGGTGACTCTTGCAGTGGGGATAATCGACTCCGCTAGCATATTCACGAAGCATACTGCTTCCGTAAATTCGTTGATGTCGACTGCGCATGCTCTGAACATGTCCCAGTCTACGTCGTTGAGTGCGTCCTGTAGCGCCGCTTCTGATTGGGCAGACCAACGTTTCACCTCCCTCGTGGTTACTTCTTCCCTCCGTATGTTTTGTTTATACTGGGGAATGAGGAAGATGGCGTTGTGGTCAGACTTTCCAAAAGCTGGGTGTGAGACAGCTTTGTAGCCCTGCTTGTATGGCGTGTAGCAGTGGTCCAAAATTCGATCCCCCCTCGTAGGACACGAGACATGCTGGTAGAAATTCGGCATGACTTGTCCGAGGTTCGCTTTATTAAAGTCTCCTGCTACAATGAGGGCTGCGCCCGGGTCCTTGTTTTGAAGCGAACTCAGCACATCATGTAGTTCGGACAAAGGCATACCTGTGTCCGCTTGGGGTGGGATGTAGACCACCGTGGCGATGACCGAGGTGAACTCACGGGGCAAATAGAAAGGGCGGCACTTAATGCTCAGGAATTCCAGATGTGGCGAGCAGCCGCTGGAAAGACTAGAAATGCTCCTGGCATCACACCACTTTCTGTTTACCATGAAACACACTCCTCCACCTTTGGTTTTGTTTGACTCTCCCGTTCTGTCCACGCGGAGCACAAAGAATGAATCCGACTGAGTTATGGCCTGGTCTGGCACGGTGGGGGTCAGCCATGTCTCCGTGAAGCACAGAATGTTGGAGTCCCTCATGTGACGTTGGAAGGCGACTCTTGCTCTTAGGTCATCGAGCTTGTTCTCCAGTGCCCAGTAGAATGCTGGGCAGTGGTGCGCGATGCGCCTGCTGTCTCAGTCTGTTCCTAATGCCAGCGCGTTTCCCCCGGCGCTTCTTTGTTCCACACCTCGGATGAGTGGCCCATCCTTTGTTGTTCTCCGCACCGCGTAGAATCTCTGGCGGCCAGGATGGGTCGGGTTTAAAAGTGTCCAAGATTAAATGTGCAACCTTGTCACCCATGTTTACAAGTGATCTGCTGTCATAGACTATAAAACTAGAGGATTTTGGAATGTAAACCAGAGCAAAAAATAAGTAAAAAACTAAAAAGGTGCATAGTCGGAGCGGAGTGGTCAGGAAGGCGTCTGGACGTGGCCATCTTATTGCACGTCACTTCCTCTTTTTGCCAACATTGCGACAGTTAATATATTTGAATGACAGGGTTAGCGCCCAGTTAGCTCCTAGCCTTTCTCAACAGCTCTGCCTCCTTTTCAACTGCCCGGGACATTTAAACAATGAATACCTCCGTATACAAACAAATTAATGCACATATTGTGGTCTTCCTGTCAGGTAATCAACAATCCAGGACACCAGTGAAGCATCCACATGCATCGCTGGTTGATTGAGCAGATAGATGATGGTGTCTTCAGTTCCGAGACAGGGCTGGTAAGCAAATTGAAGGGGATCCTGATGTGACTATCAATAAATCAAATCGACTGTCACTAAATCAAATTTAGCACACATACACAAACACGATTTGTACTGACGGAAGTTCAGTTTACATAGGGTTCATTCACTCGGTCAGCAAGTGGCGGTATTCTCGTACACTGGGAGTAAACTGCCATTAAAAGAAACAGAAGAAGAAGAGAACATCTGCATATGCGGATCAGGTAGACCCGATTAGTACGGTCCGACTTTGCACATGCACAGTAAGGATCGGGGGATCCTGATCCATAACTATCTTCTTATTTTTTCGTTTTTGTCTACATTATATTGAAATGTTTCATTATTGCAAACATTTTAAGACATACTTATTATTATTATTAACATCTTAACAGATACTCTGACCCGTAACCATCGAAAAATGCTTCAAGCGGAAATAGACCTTTTGCACATGCGTGTTATGGATCTGGTTTCCGGTACGGATCGGGTAGTGACATGGAACATTGTGTTTTATAGGTTTTTTTGATATTGGGTTTGTTTATTCCTGGGGGTTTTAGTATCTTGACAAGATTTTTGTTAGAATTGTTTGTCATTGTTGCTTTCTGGCCTGGGAATAAACTGTTTCTCATCAGACCTTCAGCATCTGTTTCCTGGGTTTCTGACTCGCTCGATCTCCCCTTGTATTTAAAAGAAACTCGTTAGTAAGACATTCTGGTGCACCAGCTTTAGTGTCTACAATTACCTTTGCTTATGTTAGGTTGTCAATCTTGTGTTGTATTCAAGATTTCTTTGTTAGATATTCTCAAGTTTGTCCTGTCCTCCTATGTTCCCTTTGCCTAGTCTGTTTCTGTTATGTTTCCCATGTTTAGTCAGTTTTAACGTTGTTTACTTTGGCCTGTCTGGTTGGTGTTTCAGTCAGTGTTAGTCTCCTGTTTTATTTTCATAGTCTCTTGTCCTGTGTTGTGTTCAGTTGTACTTTCCTTGTCTGACTTATTTCACCTGTACCTTGTTTTTCCCAGTTGTGTATCATCCTAATTATCTCATGTGTATATTTAAGTCCTCAATCTCCCTCTGGTCTTTGTCATGTCATCGTCTCCTCATCTTGCGTGTGCTCCTGTCAGTCAGTGTCTGTGTTTCAGTTAGTTTCCTCAATCTCTGCTCTGCTTCTAATTTGGTTCAATCAGTAGTGATGGGCAAAGCAAGGCTTTGTGAAACAATGAACCAATGGAAGAATTTGGCTTTGAAACAAATTGAGACCGCACATTGATATCTGTTGGCCAATTTGATAATCGCCACATCTTGATAATGCTGTTCTGTGAAACAATGATGCTGTTAGGATGCCTGGGTCGTTGACCCAGGGTTTTGGGGTTTATTATATTATTTATAATTTCTAGTCTTTGGGTTTTTGTTAGTCATGTCTTATGGTTTGTCTCTGTGTTCTATAGTTTCTCTGTCTCCCCTGTATCCCCTTGTTAAGTTCGCGTCTCTGTGTTATGTTTCCTGTTTTACTTTGAAAGTCCGTGTTTCATGTTAGTGTATCTGGTTTTGCTTTCCTTGTCTCGTTAGTCCTGATTTGCCCCAGCTGTGTTTCCCTCCTGTTGCCCATTCCCTGATTGCTCCCTCTATGTATTTAAGCCCTGTGTTTTCATCAGTCCTTGTTGCGATCTACCGTTTATTATGCTGTGTGTTTTGTCTGCTTGCCTGAGTTTATGTTTGAAGTCTTAGTTTTGTTACCTTTTTTGAGTTCAGCATTAAAGCTGTTTTGAGTTCACCTTTTTGCCTCCGAGCGTCTGCACTATGGGTCCACCATTCCTGCCTGCACACAGCCTACACCTAACAGATGCAGACAAGCACAATTCCAAACCAAACTACTTATTAAACCAGACTGTGAATGACGGTGATCAACACATGTTTTGGATAAATCCCCACACAAACAAGGCAAAAAAATAGTGAGACTGTTAAAGACAGCGGGCTGTGATTGTAATAAACAGTGTGCTTCAACAAAGTTATCCCTCTGTTAACATTCCTGTTGCTCACAATAACTCAATTTAGAAAGTAAAATATGTAGAGAAAAAAACTGTTGTGTTTACTGTAGTAATCACAAGTTTCCTGCTGTTTTTGGCCTCAACTGCCTTCGTTTTTTACTCACAGCCCTCAAACTCTGGATGTGTTTGGTTGATGTTTTAATTATGTAGGAGTTTGTCATCAGGTTTGTTCTACACCTTTAAAGCTAGAAGCTGGCATAGCATTCGCTTTTATTGTCAAGAATTTAAAAATATTCAAATTAAAAGACTAAATGTGTTTTCCTTATAGAAAGTTAACATTTATCACATTTTTATTGGCCAATTCTGACCAATTGTAACACTCGATTTCACACACATCTTAAAACCAGCCTCTGTTGAGCAACCTCTGAACCATAAAGAAACTTTTCTGTAATTTATACTGCTTTGGATTTTGTATCTAGTAACACAGGCGTGTTTTACTGTGAGTCTGAAGTTTTTGTTAAAATTAACCTACAGTCTGTCTGTTGTGTATAAGATATTCCATGCAGAAGTGTCAGTGAGAATAAAAGAGGGGAAAAAAATCTGTCATTAGAATTGTTAAATAGGTATTCTGTAATTAATGATAAGAATATTTCTTCCACCTCTGCTCCTGTTCAGATATTAATGAGTAAAGTCTGCTGAGTGAGGAGTTTAGATTTACCTGTGACAATCAAAAAGACTCCAGGCAGATCAGACTGTGTCCATCCTTCATGATCTTTCTGGAATCTGAATGTGTATCCTCCTGAGTCATTCTTCTTCAGGTTGTTGATGGTCAGGATGTGTTGGTTCTTCATGCTGTCCTGATACTCCACACGACCTGCAGCCTCAATCAGCTCTTCAACTTCCACTTTATCTTTTCTGCATTTTTTACTCCAACATTTAAACTCTGGCTTCATGTTATCAGGATGTGAGTATTCACTTGTGATGTTCACTGAAGATCCTTCCAGAGCACAGATTCTCCTGCTGACATAATTCACTCTCCAGCAGTTTTTATCCTGAACACCTGAAATATAGATGGAAGATTTAAAGTTGTTTGATTGGTCTGTATTTCAGCACTTGAGTTCATTATTAGATTGAAGACGTTTGTGACCTTTAACTGTACAAGAGAATGTGTCTCTTGAAGAGTTATCAACTGAATAATCTTGATTCTCATAATAGTTTTGTTTGTTGTGATACCACATGTAGACAGTTTGATGGTTAGTCAGGTTACAGCTGGTGATACAGGTCAGTGTGACAAACCCCGAGACAGAAGAAGTTCTTTGAACATGAACCTCTGTTGAAAAAGGATAAATAAATTTCTTGACACTATATTTGATACAGCGTATTAAATACGTATAAGTGTTGGTTTGACACAATATGACAAAATAGGGGTTAAGTGAAGATGTGTTTGTACGGTTTGGGTATGGAAATTTCACCTCTGGGATATGTGATGGAGCACGGCTCATCCACTAATGTCTGATTGTGGGAAGAAATGTTTCCATAAGCACAAGTCACTCTGAAACATGTCTTTGTTATTGAATCTGGACAAAAAGACACATGGTTAAATATTTGTACTGAGACTATTTTTACAGGGGTTTGCTTAACGTTTTGTAGCACAATGAACATCATGACTCACCCACAGAGACTTCAGGGGCTCTGAGATCCTCGTAGCCTTGACACAGCACAGGAGTATGTGACTGCTTCCTCACTGCTGAGCAGCTCTTGGTACCAGGGAGACCAGTCCTCATAGAGAAACTCTCTGTTCTTGTACCAGATGTAGGCTGCAGGCTTTTCAGTCAGAGGACAGCTGCTGCTGCACATCAATGTTACTGTCTGTCCCTCTGTGGCAGGAATCACCTTTACCTGCAGCCCTGTGAGGATGGTGGATAACAACTTATACAATGATGTCAATTGGAAAGTAATAGATGAGTAAAAGTCACTGTACCTGCAACTACTTGAAGACTAATTCTGTTGAGCCAACAGAGTTGTGGACTGTCTGTAGTCTTCATACAGCAGTAAGCGTTTGCATCACTCTCTCTTAGATCACTGATGGTTAAAGTTTGGTTTTTCTCTTCAGACATGTTGTATGCGTTACACGTTGTCCATCCACAGAGAGCTCACTCTGAACATAATTTCCTTCCATTGGATAGTGAACCATTTGGTGCTTGAAGTCAGATGTTGATGTGAGCAGTGCAGATCCACCGATGAACCTTTGAGAGCACAGATCCTGGTTTCTCCTCCATTAACACCTTTTACACAAACTTACATTAGAAAGAAACCTTTCTGTCTAAAAGAGAGAGATATACTGTAGTTTACATTAGGATCTAATCTGAACTCAAAGTTGTCATCTATAAATCATGTAGTAGGATTAGCTAAGGTTACTTTTATTCTTAAATAGGGACTAATAAATAATCACTGATACCTGAGATGTAAATGATGACACCCACAAAGAGACGACAAGCATTCCTGAACGGCATGATTGTTGTAGTCCAGACTTTAACGTTTAACATTGACAGTGAAAGCTTGAATAAAAAAAAAGTAAGTCATCGGTCAGCCTAAGCTGTTCTCTTCTTCAGAGTGAAAGGTTAGGGGGGGAAAGATTGACTGTTGTTTCATATTCAGTGGTTTCACATCTTGTGCAGCTCTGAAGCTAATACCAAACTTCCTTCCTTCTCCTTTCAATCTTTTGTCGACTCTGCTGTGTGCACTTGTATTTTAAATAAATGTGCAATAAGCCTCAGGTGCTTGAGGCTGTTGAGAAGAAAGCTGTGTATGTGTTAAAGCTTTTGTCCATATCTCATTATGATGGTTTATGCTTTGTGATGAATACAAACCTCTGTGGTGATCAAGAAACCGCAGATTCAAGCTCACTGTGCAACATGAACTGCTGTGGAGATGCAGACTTTTTTTTGCCACTGGTTACAGATGGGTGCTGGGTGTGGCCTAAAAGTGGCAGCTTTTATCACATTTGAGCAACACTCAGAAGTGAGAACAGGTCTTCAACCACAGAGATAAACACTGTAAATTTTTAAATAAAAATTGTGTTCAACATTCACTCTTGTTGTTTCCTGCCTCAAATTCTGTGATTTATTGTTTGAATGCTGAAAAATAAGCATAATTTCAGATTCCCTTAGCACCCTCCTCTTTTGTTCTGTTGTTTAGTAATTTGAGACCAGAAGGGACCATACTTAATGCTCATTGGGTCAGCAACTCCATGTTTAATGCAACGATCTATGATGCTGAGGGATCTGATCATCTGTTCTGAGCCATTCTGCACACGTTGGTAACATTTTCTATTGTTCTCTGCTTAACCCTCAACAAGTGAGGACTATAAATGTCATTACTTATTTATGTTATGTGGCAAGTTTTCACTAATCTTTCTATATTTTACACTCAGGGACAATTGACTTTAATGATTGTTGATCACTAAGAATTTTAATACTTTTGGTTTTACTGTCATATTTTTACTGTTACTATCAAGTGAGGGTGTGTGCCAAGCAGCGAGAGAACCCAAAATACAGGACTTGGCAGACAGGCTTAATTAAACTCAAACAGCTTTACTGCCAGAGCTCAGGAACAAAAACCTAAACTGAAAACTTGAACAGAGGGAAATTTGAATAGACTTGAAAAGACATGAGGCTATGGGGGAAAGAGACACTGCTGAGGAAAACAAGGTGCAACTGAACAGAATCAATTAATGAAAAAAAGCAAAGAAAAACTGAACACAACACACACAGGACAAAAGACTATCAAAACAAAACAGGGAACCAACACTTAGACTGATACTAACACCTGATTTTGACAGGCCAAAGTAAACACAAAGACAAACTCACTAAACATGGACACAGAAACGTAGATGAGGCATAGACAACACAGGAGGGCCAGAAAAACATGAGAATAACAAAGAAAACGATGAATACAAAATCAGAATGAAAACCTAACCAAAGTAAAGGTAATATTTAAACTAAAATCAGTCAAATGGGAAATATCAAACAGAAAAGTCCCAAACAGAAAACGGTGGGTACAAAACCCAGGATCGTGACAGTTATAGCATTAATGCTCATAATAAACATGGACAAAGTTCCAAATAATAACACCTTTAACAGAAACTTTCATTAGACAACAGCTTCATTATCTCATCCATCTTTTTTACCTTTCTATCAATAATCTGTTGGCATCTGTGACCCTCAACCTGCTGTCCCAGCATGCAGCAGCAAAGAGGATGGCACTCACCACAACAGACTCATAGAAAATCCTGAGCATTGTCCGATACATGTTAAAAGATCTCAGCTGCTTCAGAAAATAAATACGACTCAGGTCCTTCCTGCAGAATGCAGTGGTGCTTTTAACCCAGTTTATTTTCTGACATGAGTGTGTTGCTGATCACTTTGGCAGACACAAAGTGTTGAAGACGCAGATATTGTGGCCTTCCTGTCAGGTAATCCACAATCCAGGACACAAGAGAGACATCCACATGCGTCAGCTTATCACCCAGGAAGGTTGGCCTGATGGTATGAACTGGAAAAGTCGAAAAACATAACCTTCACAGTACTCGCTGGCTGGTCCACATGGGCATCCACAATTTATCAGGTAGACGTTGGCAACCTCAACTCCAAGGCAACACTTGGAGCTGAAGCAGATTCTGATGTGGTTATTATTAAAAGGTTATTATAGTTAACTAAACCTTAGCTAAGAACTAAAAGTAGATGTAAAAAACATACAAAAACTTTGTTCACAAAGTTTGTTACTCTTTTAAAAAATTGTGTTTGAAATTCACTCTTGTTTTTTGCTGTCTCACCTGCTGTGACATATTGATTGATAGACAAAAAATAAAATAATATGAAATATAAAATATGAAACCAGACAATTCTGGGGGGCTCCTCTCCTGGTTTTTTTTGTTTGTTCGTTTGTTTTGCAGTTTGAGACACGTCCACTAGAGGGAATTATTATCATATCTCGTGATACAGTAATGCCGAGGGATTTAATCATGTTTGCTGAGTTATCCTGCTGTTATTGGTAACATTTTCTACTGTGGTCTGCCTACCTGTTATCAAGTCTGCACAGCAGAAGATAACATGAAATGTTATATGGCTGGTTTTCACAGTGGTTAGCACTATTGCCTCACAGCAAGAAAGTCCGGAGTTCAATTCCACCACCTGGCCGGAGCCTTTCTGTGGAGTTGGCATGTTCTTTCCATGTTTGCATGGGTTCTTGTTCCTCCCACTTTCCAAAGACATGCAGTTAGTGGGGTTGGTAATTCTAAATTGTGCACTTGAGTGTGAATGGTTGTCTGTCTCTATGTGTTAGCCCTGTGACAGACTGGACAGACCCTGTCCGGGGTGTACCAAGCCTCTTACCCTGGCGGCTGGGATAGGCTCCAGCACCCCCACAACCCTGACAAGGATAAGCAGAAGAGAATGGATAGATGGAATCATTGGTTGCAGGAAACTCACCTTAAAACAGACCCGGTTTTACACGTATTTGCACTTGTTTTCTGCCATTTGTGTGCGGTTATAATGGTGGATGTTCATATGTCAAAAATTCCAAATGTTTAGGTTAATAACATATAATTAATTAATATTAGAATTAACATCATTGCTTATATAACCTTGGAATTTTTCAGTAAAAATAAATGTGTATTTCCAATGAAAGTCGTGAAAAATATTTCTCCTAAAAATGACCCAAAGTTATCAACTTAAATATAAAATTTATGTGTAATCCTGTTCTCTAAACTTTTTTTCAGAATTACTCAGTATTTCAGGACACGTTTCTTCTCTCCTAAGAGATCTTGGATTATTACTCATTTATACCATCGCACCTACCAGTAAGTATTTTTACATAATAATTACATCCTAAGTCATGGGCTGTATCAACACTGTCACCTAACTGTGTGATTTTTTTGAACATTCTGATAACAAATAGTTTCTTTAAGAGATAATAATAGAAGGAAAAATGGTTTATTCAAACATCAAACATTCAAGAATCTTACAGAAAAAGCTGAAGAAATAAGAGACAAATGATTATTCAGATAAATCTTCACACTAGTTGTAGCTGAAAGAATTAAACTACTACAGCGCTTTTAGCTTTTTTTTTTAATATTTATTAATACTCATGAAGGTTATTGATTTATGTTAATCCGTTAGTGGTTCATTTATGGTTCAGGAAAAAAAAGAAATGATGACTTAAAGTTTTAACTGTTCAGTTTGAAAGCTCTAAACCATGCAGAAAGCAACAACACAAAGCTCACAAGTAGGACAGTTTGAATGTTATACAAAGTTAGCAATAACATTTTTACATTGTCTTATACTTTGCACGCAACACATGCATTTCATCATCAAACATCTTTAAATTGAAAACCACAAGCATTTCTACTTTTTACTCATTTCTACTGTATTCTATGTGCCATTTTAGAGTGTGATTGTTTCACACTCTGTACACAACAGCTGTGGTGCTTTTTTGAGATTTTTCTGTTTAAAAGGCAGTGACTCAATATTGGATGTTAGAGTATAGATCAGCTGTATTGGAATAGAGTTCAGCTTGATTGGGATAGACTTCACCTTCACTGGAGTAGAGGTCACCTTGATTGGAGTCAAGTTCACCTTGATTGGAATAGAGATGAGCTTGTTGGTGTGTATTGACAGGCATTCTGCTGTAGTGAGCTGAGAAGTTTTCATATATGGGATTATGGTTGACCTGAGGAGACCAAAAAACATAACCTCCCATAAGGTACACATTTAACACAATATGGAAGGTTAAGACGTTGGTGAGATAAACAAGACAAAAAAAATCTATCCACACAAAGGATAAATGATCAAGTAAAAGAAAAACAGGATTGTGGATGCATTGTATGGTGTACCTGCTGTTTGTTGTCTGATATTTCACTCTTTGGAGAATGACTGGAAGCCTTCTTTTTACTGAGTGTCAAACATGAAAGGATACGACTGAATAACAGATTTCAAATCAGAGTTTGAACATGATTGATCTAAAAGAGAACACAGTGATGCTCACCTCTGGCAGCAGAACACAGTGAGAAGTATTATTATTATTAACAGGAGAGCTGCAAAACCTCCTGCAGCTGCTGGTAGCCACTGAGCTGTGGTGTTATCCTTGTTGGTTTTAACACCACAGGAATAATTTCTTATATTCTCCCTGCTGACTGCGTCTAGGATCAGATGTTTGTTGTGTGTCTCTGTCATGTTCAGAGGTCGACTGTTCAAGTACCAAATGTAGTTTGTGTTGTCAGTCAGAGGACAGCTGGTACTGCAGGTCAGTGTGACTCTCTGACCCTCTGTCACCACTGCAGAAGGACTCATCTTCACTCTCAGCTCTGAAAGAGGAACATTATTAAATAATTAAAAACTATAAATCTCATAAAAAATTCCCAGTTACCTTTTTTTGAAATATAGGATAGCATTGTGATGGGTAATGTGATACAGGTCAATTGGTGTGGAAAGCAAAGGACAGTCAACAGTTTTACAAGCAGCACTTATTCTTAGACCAGCTAAAATGTGATGATCAGTGAAATTTTGCTGATAACACTTTTACATTCAGTTTTGTTTGCTCAGGTTTACATTAGGCTTTTTAGTGTAAAACATTGAGGCTCTTACATGAATAAAACATCTTAATCCTTGTTAGGAGACTTTACCTGTGACAATCAAAAAGACTCCAGGCAGTTTCATTTCTTTATCATGTCGTCTCAGGATGAATGTATATTCTCCTGAGTCATTCTTCGTCAGGTTTTTGATGGTCAGGATGTGTTGGTTCTTCACGTTGTCGTGATACTCCACACGACCTGAAGGCTCAATCGGTTTTCAAGTTCCTTATCACCTGTTCTCCATTTTTATTCCAACATTTAAACTCTGGTTTCATGTTATCAGGATGTGAGTATTTACTAATAATGCTGACTGAAGATCCTTCCAGAGCACAGATTCTCCTGCTGACATAATTCACTCTCCAGCAGTTTTATCCTGAACACCTGAAATATAGATGGAAGATTTAAAGTTGACTGTGGTGTCTGCATGTTGAGATAACAGCTTTTTATTAATTAACAGAATTAACAGTTTTCTTTGATACTCACAGACTTCATCAGATTGAAGATTCTCGTGACCTTTAATTACACAGTAAAAGTTGTTTTCCAAAGAACTTGGAGTTGAAATGCTCCTTATATTTTCCCTACAAAGTTTTCCATTTTCATACCACACATAGACAGTTTGAGGGCCGATCAGAGGACATGAGGTGCTACAGGTCAGTGTGTTCCCAGGTGTCCTTACAACATGTACCACTGAGGAGATGATAAATACAGTTTCGTCAGTCACTATGTTATTAATATGCATATTTTATACATGTATGTATGTCAGTTACATGGTTTTGTGTATGGGAGCAGATTTGTAGAGGTGAGTCCAAAGAACAACGGCACTTGAACTCACTTCTCTTTTCCTTATACGAGAGTGATCTGTGTACTCATTCTGTCTTTTCCTCGTCAGGGAAGTTTTCACTTTAACACATTTTCATTGACTGCATCCCCACACTTCCATAATAATCTTGGCATTCTACTTTTTTCACCCAAAGCATAATGTAATTCACGTTTGTTCAAAAAATTGTTTCATTTTTTAAAAATACTGATGGCTGCCAGCGCTACTCCTCAGCTTCTTAGTAGATGTACCTATGCTGTTAATGTGAAAATCCTAGTTGAATTCATTCCTGAAGTATTGCAATCACAAAATTTTCAGAAAACTAGAACTTTGACCTCGACCTTGAGGTCAGTGTCACTGAGATTCAAAATCATCAAAGATTTTTAGTACACGTGCCTTTTGTAGCAATTTGGAAATCCTACGTTGCCTCATTCTCGCAGTTACAAATCTCGGTGTCCATGCCAACTGCCAATAACATCTTTTAACCTTTCAGCCTTTTTACAGCTGAGGGGTTAAAAAAGTGAATGTAGTGAGTGTATTTCAGACATCAGTAAGAAGATGTGTTTGTGTGTTCACCTCTGGGAAATGTGATGGAACAAGGCTCATGTTCTGATCCCTGCTGATAAGGACACATTTCGCTTTTAGTGTAAGTCACATTGAAGCATGTTGATGTGATGGAATCTGGATGAAAAGAAATATTAGAGTATTGAGTATGTTTACTGAGAATTATTTCACTTAGTTTATTTTTAGTAGTTTATTTTGTAACAAACTGAACATCATGACTCACCCACAGAGACTTCAGGGGCTCTGAGATCCTCGTAGCCTTTGACAGCACAGGAGTATGTGACTGCTTCCTCACTGCTGAGCAGCTCTTGGTACCAGGGAGACCAGTCCTCATAGAGAAACTCTCTGTTCTTGTACCAGATGTAGGCTGCAGGCTTTTCAGTCAGAGGACAGCTGCTGCTGCACATCAGTGTTACTGTCTGTCCCTCTGTGGCAGGAATCACCTTTACCTGCAGCTCTGAGAGGATCGTTAATAGAAATAATATCAATACACTGATTATTCATAAATGAGTTCTTCATGCATTTGATAAAACCACTGTACCTGCAACACTGAGAGAAATTCCCCTTTGGCCGCAGTCTGATTTGTCAGCAGGTTCTCTGCAGCAGTAAATGTTTGCATCATTCTCTGCTAGATTGTTGACTGTCAGAGTCAAGTTACTCTCTGCTGACATGCTGTACTTTCCATCTGCAGAGGTCTCAATCTTCAAGCCCCCCCTGTATACACTGTACCAGTTCATGCTTGAAGTTGGATGTTGATGTGAGCAGGACAGATTTACTGATGAACCTTTCAAGGCACAGATGCTGTTTGTTTGTCCCTGAACACCTTTAGCAGAACATTTGATTAACAAGCATCTATGCAGATTTACACAATTTCTGTAACATTGATCTCTATACCAACAAGTCAGGGCAGTTGCACAATGATAATGCAAATGATTAACTTGTACTTTAATGACGTGTAGCTCATCAAGATAGAATTAGTTAAAGTCCCTTCAACTAACAGATCTTATCCTGTTTTATCTAATCTTTATGTGACTTTGCACAATTTGGCTACACCTGAAATGTTTTGCAGTCTTAAATTGAACAAAATATATCCTCCCTGAGAGATGGAGAACAAAGATCCAAGATCCAAAACAAACATCTGGCTTCAGAACACAACTGCTTTAAATTTCAGCTTTTAGTCAGAATGTTTGATTGTTTGATCTTCTAAATACTCCAGATGCTGTTCGGGTAAAATAAAGGAGGTGAAATTCAGAAGTGTCCTGCTTAAAAGAGAGATGCTAATTAGAGAATGGACAGACAGATAAAGGCAAATGTGTATACAGAGTGCATGAAACACCATATATACCAGTCAAAAGTTTGGACACGCAGAATGACTGTAAATCTCTGAAATGTCTCTCTACATATAACGCGTTAACGGGTCAACCGCGCTAACATGTTGTCGCTGTGCAGCTCCACACACGGGGCATACAGTGGCTTGCAAAACTATTCGGCCCCCTTGAACTTTTCCACATTTTGTCACATTACAGCCACAAACATGAATCAATTTTATTGGAATTCCACGTGAAAGACCAATACAAAGTGGTGTACACGTGAGAAGTGGAACAAAAATCATACAAGATTCCAAACATTTTTTACACATAAATAACTGCAAAGTGGGGTGTGCGTAATTATTCAGCCCCCGAGTCAATACTTTGTAGAACCACCTTTTGCTGCAATTACAGCTGCCAGTCTTTTAGGGTACGTCTCTACCAGCTTTGCACATCTACAGACTGAAATCCTTGCCCATTCTTCTTTGCAAAACAGCTCCAGCTCAGTCAGATTAGATGGACAGCGTTTGTGAACAGCAGTTTTCAGATCTTGCCACAGATTCTTGATTGGATTTAGATCTGGACTTTGACTGGGCCATTCTAACACATGGATATGTTTTGTTTTAAACCATTCCAGTGTTGCCCTGGCTTTATGTTTAGGGTCGTTGTCCTGCTGGAAGGTGAACCCCGCCCCAGTCTCAAGTCTTTGCAGACTCCAAGAGGTTTTCTTCCAAGATTGCCCTGTATTTGGCTCCATCCATCTTCCCATCAACTCTGACCAGCTTCCCTGTCCCTGCTGAAGAGAAGCACCCCCAGAGCATGATGCTGCCACCACCATATTTGACAGTGGGGATGGTGTTGTCACGATCCTGGGTCTTATGACCCAGTGTTTTGAGTTTTAGTTCATTTTGATGTTTATTGTTCGTTTAGGTTCATTACGATTCTAGCTCATTTGTTATTATATCACCCTTGTGTTAAGTCTCCCTTGCCCTTCATGTGTGTTATGTCTGTGTGTCCTATGTTGTCAAGTTCATGTAGTTATTTATGTCATTCCCCCCTATACTAAGTCTCGTCATGTCTGCGTGGTTATGTGTAGTTCATGTCACGTCTAGTCTACATGTTTCCTGTTTTACTTTGAAAGTCTGTATTCTATGTCAGTGTATTCAGTTTCACTTCTCCTGTCCTGTTGTTAGGTTCATGTGTGTCAGCTGTGTTCCCATGTGTGGCCACTTCCCCTGATTATCCCTCATGTGTATTTAGTCTCTGTGTTTCATGCAGTCTGGGTCGCGTCGTCTGTGTTATCTCCCCTACCCCTTGCCACAGTTTCCCAGCCATAGTCAGTCATCGTTTGTTTATTGTTTTGTCATAGTCTAACTTCTCAGTAAGAGTCCTAGTTTCCTAGTCTTTGTTCAGGTTTCCCTCAGTTACTTTGTTGCCTTTTTCTGTGAGTTTTTCGGCCCTCAATAAAAGGCTCGCTTTTTGTTAAAGTCCAGTTTCGTCTCCTCGCCTCTGTCTGCTCTTGGGTCCTCTACTCACTCTACACGGTCAGACCCGGCAGTCCGTGACAGTACGACGCGACCATGTGGGACCCAGCAGAAGTGAGCGAGGATTTCTGGGAGTTCAGCGTACGGGTGACTGTGCTCCACGGACAATGGCGTATCTACTCCGCGTGTGGACCGGAGAGGGAGAAAGAGGCTGTGAGGGCACAGCTGAACCAGATTGTGTTGGCCCACGCAGCTTACAGGGAGAGGTTATCAGGGGATTTAAAGACTTTTGTAGACTCCGTGTTGCCACAGCCACAGCAACCCTGTAACCAGTCGTCTCCGCTGCTGCCTCGTGAGCCCGCAAGTGTTCGAGTCGGCTCACGGAGGGTCACCGCGGAGCCACACCCACCGGTGCCGCCATCGCCTCCCCGATCTTCAGCGCCCACTCCTCTGACGCGGCTGAGTCGTTCACCCTCGCCGCTTCGATCGGTCTACCCGTCCCCTGCTTCCTGTTTGGCACGGATGTGGTCAGAGGACGAGGAGCCGGTCGCCACAGACATTCAAGTTTCGGTCACGGCCGCTTCAAGAAGGAAGCGGCGTTCACGTCGCCGTCGGGCATCACTACGGCACGTCTCGCCCTCCGCAGGGCGACAGGAAGACGCTGTGGAGATCGTAGACTTTGACCTCGCGGAGCGGCAGCGAGCCGCATGTGCACAACTAGAGGAGGAGCTCAGGTGGAAGCCGTGGCTTACTCCTAACTATGAGGAGATTTTCCACGGTACGTGCCTGGCTTTTGGGGGCCCCCTGAGTTGCCAGGAACTCCCACCTACCGCTCCGCCAACACTCGCCCCCCCGGCCTCTGCGACGCTGCAAGAGGCTCCACTGTCTACTTCAATGGCGTCCACAGCCAAGAAAAAGCAGCGTTCGCGTCGCCGTCGCGCCGCACAGCACTCGGAGGTGAGTGAATGTGTCCCGTCACCCCAAGTTTCCTCTGAGTGGAAAGAGTGTGAAGTGCATACAGACTTAGCTGGAGATATGGCTACTAGTGAACTATCAACCGAGCCACAGTCTAGAGACATTTTTCCTGAGACAATCAAGACCAATTGACACAATCTTGTAGGGACCTCAGAGTCTACGCAGATACTGAAAGAGACTTCCACTGATTCTCCTGTTAATAGTGTGGGGTGTAGGATGGAAGTGTTTCCTTTTGTGTCTTTTACCATGTCTGAGGTTCCATCCAAGACTGAGCTTTCTGTGGCTAACGTCTCCCTCCCTGAGTCTGCTCTTCTCCTCCACCAGTCACGTAAGAAAGGTAATGATGGCATAACTCAGTCACGGGAGGAGGTCATGTCTGAAGATCAGGTTCAAGATAAAGGTGTGGATGTACCAGAACTGATCGATTCCCAAGCCACACCCTCCTTTAATGGGCCAACAGAGGTGTGTGTGTGTTGGAGGCGGCCATCAAAAATTGTGCCTCATCAACTTCGGGGCCTTCTGAAGCCAAAGTAAGCAATAATGTTGCAGAGGTGGCAAACCACGAATTAAAGCGCGAAATGACTAGTGATCCTGTTTTCCCTGCTACTGTTGTGTTTAATGAACTGAAAACGGTGAATGCCGATCATGAACTCATGTTACTACTTCAAGATAAAAACACAAGTGCAGATCTTGGTAACCTGGACTGTGGCACTTTGCAACATGAATTCTGTTTTTCTCAAGGTAATAAACAGGGTGATTTTGAACTGTTTTGCTCCAGCACCATTACCTCCAATCGGGAGAGGGTGGCTGAGATCAGGGTTAATGTGACACCATTTTCTCCTGTCTCTGTGAACTCATCACTAGATAAGATCTTGCTCTCGACCAATGGTATAACCACTCACTCACGGCCTGAAGTGTCACCTGCTTCAGTTAATGGTTCAAGCACTGTTTTACCTGTATCTGTCTCTCCACACAATATAGCTATCACTCTGAAATCACAGATCACTACGGGTGCAGGCTCCAGCAAACGCGTCTGTCCAACATATCACAGTCATGCTACTAACATGCCGTTATTTAGGTCCATACGTGTTTAATGTTTGTCCAGGGGTCTCACCCTAATGGTCTCAGCCTTGTTTTTGTGGGTCAGGTGGCCATTCTTGTTTTTCGTATGGCTAAACTAGCCCCTCTGAGCCTCACACTGCCATTGATTAGGTCCAACAAGCTTATGTTGACTCCTCCTGTGACTGCAGAGACTGAGCCATTTTCCTTTAAGCCAGTTAAAACTGATGCAGACCCTGAGAACCCAAGGCTTGCTAGCTCAGAACTGGTGGTCATTAACACTGCTCACTTCATGGACTCCTGTACTAAGATAGTAAGCCCTATAGACTGTTTTTCACCTGCTCTCACTCCGTGTGGGATTATGCCTCAACAGCCTGTTTTTCTTCAGCCTTTACTCCAGTTAGCAGCTCAGCTCCCTGTCCAGTTAGCAGCTCATCCTGCGTCTGCTGCTGGATGCCCAGGTGTGCCAGCCCGACACTCCGCAGCATCCTCACTGCTTCACGCCACGTCAGCTGGAGGGCCCGAGGAGCCCGTCCAGCCCCGCGCCACGCCAGCTGGAGGGCCCGAGGAGCCCGTCCAGCAACCACCCGCTCTGTCATCTGCGGCTCCTATGCCGTCGCCTGGTCCAGCTTCAGCTTCTGCTTCGTCGCCTTCGCCTGGTCCAGCTTCGGCTTCGGCTTCTGCTTCGTCGCCTTCGCCTGGTCCAGCTTCAGCTTCGGCTTCGTCTGGTCTCGCCAAGCTGCATCCGGGGCCCGCCAAGCCGCGTCCACGACCACACCGTCAGCGGCCACCTTCCAGGCCACGTCCACGACTGCCCCGTCACCGGCCACTTTTCAGGCCGTCAGCTGGACAACATTGCCGTCGTGGGCGGCCTCCTGAACTGCGCCGCCGCTGCCTTCTGCACGGCTGGCCACCTGATATGAGATGGCATGGCCTGTTGAGTTGCAAGCCTCCGGGTCGGTCCCCTGAACACATAAACTGTGGGCTGTTGTGTTGCCGCCCTCCAGGCCGACCCCCTGAACTGTGTTTGGCTTTTTGTCATGAACTCCAGTGTTTTCCTGTCGGCTGTTTTTGTTTCCTGTTCTTGGCCCTCCGTCCTGGACCCCCTCCGCCTACCCTGGGTGGGTTGTTTTGGTGTTTTGGTTTTGTGTTTTTCGGGGTTTGGGCGTCTGGAATCCGCCCTTGATGGGGGGGGCTCTGTCACGATCCTGGGTCTTATGACCCAGTGTTTTGAGTTTTAGTTCATTTTGATGTTTATTGTTCGTTTAGGTTCATTACGATTCTAGCTCATTTGTTATTATATCACCCTTGTGTTAAGTCTCCCTTGCCCTTCATGTGTGTTATGTCTGTGTGTCCTATGTTGTCAAGTTCATGTAGTTATTTATGTCATTCCCCCCTATACTAAGTCTCGTCATGTCTGCGTGGTTATGTGTAGTTCATGTCACGTCTAGTCTACATGTTTCCTGTTTTACTTTGAAAGTCTGTATTCTATGTCAGTGTATTCAGTTTCACTTCTCCTGTCCTGTTGTTAGGTTCATGTGTGTCAGCTGTGTTCCCATGTGTGGCCACTTCCCCTGATTATCCCTCATGTGTATTTAGTCTCTGTGTTTCATGCAGTCTGGGTCGCGTCGTCTGTGTTATCTCCCCTACCCCTTGCCACAGTTTCCCAGCCATAGTCAGTCATCGTTTGTTTATTGTTTTGTCATAGTCTAACTTCTCAGTAAGAGTCCTAGTTTCCTAGTCTTTGTTCAGGTTTCCCTCAGTTACTTTGTTGCCTTTTTCTGTGAGTTTTTCGCCCTCAATAAAAGGCTCTTTTTTTGTTAAAGTCCAGTTTCGTCTCCCTCGCCTCTGTCTGCTCTTGGGTCCTCTACTCACTCTACACGGTCAGCCCCGGCAGTCCGTGACAGGTGTGTTCAGAGTGATGTGCAGTGTTAGTTTTCCGCCACACATAGCGTTTTGCATTTTGGCCAAAAGTTCCATTTTGGTCTCATCTGACCAGAGCACCTTCTTCCACATGTTTGCTGTGTCCCCACATGGCTTGTGGCAAACTGCAAACAGGACTTCTTATGGTTTTCTGTTAACAATGGCTTTCTTCTTGCCACTCTTCCATAAAGGCCAACTTTGTGCAGTGCACGACTAATAGTTGTCCTATGGAGAGATTCCCCCACCTGAGCTGTAGATCTCTGCAGCTCGTCCAGAGTCACCATGGGCCTCTTGGCTGCATTTCTGATCAGCGCTCTCCTTGTTCGGCCTGTGAGTTTAGGTGGGCGGCCTTGTCTTGGTAGGTTTACAGTTGTGCCATACTCCTATTTCTGAATGATTGCTTGAACAGTGCTCCGTGGGATGTTCAAGGCTTGGGAAATCTTTTGTAGCCTAAGCCTGCTTTAAATTTCTCAATAACTTTATCCCTGACCTGTCTGGTGTGTTCTTTGGACTTCATGGTGTTGTTGCTCCCAATATTCTCTTAGACAACCTCTGAGGCCGTCACAGAGCAGCTGTATTTGTACTGACATTAGATTACACACAGGTGCACTCTATTTAGTCATTAGCACTCATCAGGCAATGTCTATGGGCAACTGACTGCACTCAGACCAAAGGGGCTGAATAATTACGCACACCCCACTTTTCAGTTTGTAAAAAATGTTTGGAATCATGTATGATTTTTGTTCCACTTCTCACGTGTACACCACTTTGTATTGGTCTTTCACGTGGAGTTCCAATAAAATTGATTCATGTTTGTGGCTGTAATGTGACAAAATGTGGAAAAGTTCAAGGGGGCCGAATACTTTTGCAAGCCACTGTATGTGTTAGGGCTGTCAACTTTAACACATTAATATGTCATTACGATATGGAAAGTAATAGTTCTTGCTTTTACTTTCTCTTTTCTCACAGTTTTAAGCTTCTACATGCTTGTGACTGGTAGAAGACTAGAGTTTGGGTTACAGTAGTTCTCCAGCGCATTTTAAAATGTGTTGATCACATATTTTTAATTGTAACACAGAGTGATCGTTTACTGATATGGATTTGAGACAAGCTTGGAATGAGAGACTCATCTCACTATGGCCTGAACTCAGTACTTCATAGCACTGATGCAAAGGAACTTTTAGTACATCAATCTTTAGAAACTAACAGCTTTCATAAAACTGCAGTATTTGATACAATGGAAAGGTGAACAATCTGACAAACCAGTTGTAACAAATACAAAAACAGGCTATTCTTCTGTGGTGATTTAAAACAAGAGATACGTGACTGTGAAAGGACAGGAGGACTGACCTTATAGAGTCAAAAAAAATCATTATTATGGCTTAAAGTAAACAACAGTAAAATTTAAAACAGCTTTAAATATCTACAACCATAAAATTTTACCCATGCATTAATGCAGCATTTACACTGATACATACAAAGTGGACATTGAATTAAGGGATCAGGGAAAACAGAATCTTTCCTACCTGACAGACAGAGAACAAAAACCCAGAACAAACATTCAGCTTCTGTGAAGAACATGGCTGTTGCAGACTGCGCTGTCTAATCAGAAAGTTGATTTATAAGCTTTCAAAACCCCAGCTGCTGTCTTATTAAAGAGTGAATGTTTGAAGCAGACGTCATCTTCTTAAAACTGTGAAGTCTGATGACAGAATGGACAAAGAAATTAGAGCAAATGTGTTTGCATGCAACACCTTCAGATCACTTCCTCTTGTGGAAAGATGAAACCTCAAGTGTCAAAGTAGCTGTTTCACATATTTCTATATCTCTCTATATATATCTCTGTAGGTATTTATTAGCAGTGTTGGGACTAACGCGTTATTAAGTAACGCGTTACAGTAACTACGTTATTATTGTGGTAACGAGCACGGTAACTAGTTATTATGCCAAAACCAGGAACGCGTTACTCGTTACTGGGATTTAGATAGGCTCGTTACTCGTTACTTCGTGTGGTGGATATCGCGGAGCTTCCACAGATTCAATAACATTAGCAAGTGGTGGAGGCCAGCAGGTGGATGAAGGAAAAGGGAGGCAAGAGGAGAGACCCGAAGCGGCCGCCGGTCCGAGTGTCAGGTGAACTGAACTTCAGGTAAGAAGTTATGACCTGCAGTCTATCGGAGTCAGATATAAACCAAGTTTAGGTGGAGTTTATTTTCGGTATGCTGACATTTTCGTACTGCGTGCTAGCTAGCATGACGGAGTTTCTATACAGCTGTGTGGGTGCTATGTTACTGATGTTGAACTTTATTTTGTTCATAAGGTTAATTATTAGAGTTGCCAACCGTCCCGTAAAAAACAGAATCGTCTGGTATTCAGAGAAAATATTACGCGTTTCGTACTGAGGTGAAAAGGAACACAGTTTGTCCCGGACTTCAGCTACAATGAAAAAGACACAAAGCTGAAGCTGCACAGCTGCCTCTTCTTCTCTCATTCTCTCCTCTCCTGTTTCTACTTCAATCACGAAACTGATCAATGATCAGCTGATCGGCTTTTCTCTCTTGTTTATTTATCGCCCACTTTGCGCCAGAAAGAGGAAACCAGCAGATGTCGCGTTAAACAACAGCAGCACGTTTAAGCTTGATCAGCTGTTGTTAGAATTTATTTAATATTAATTTCTAGTATCAGCTGAGGTTTGCTGGAGCCACAGCTGTAAAGCTGCTGGTCATGATATCAGTTTGGTTATCTGGTGAGAGGGAAACATGAAGATGAAACCAGGAGATGTCCTTACTGAATCATCAGAGCTGAACAGGTGATGGAGAAACAGGTTTACCTTTTAGGTGACATGAATGAGTTGAAGGGAAGTTATGAGCTGTTTCTGAGAGACAAATAACACCAGCATCCTTTTCTACCTAGCTGACAGCTGGTAACTGTGCAGGGGCGGGTCTAGCAAATTTTTGCCAGGGGGCCAGGTAGGGCATTAACAGGGAGAGGGGGGGACAAGGAAATGGTTTTCTTTATTATTCTCATTTAAAATGTCTCGCTTTAAAAAAATAATTATCTGAGTCTTACAACAAACAATTGATAGATTGATACATATATACCATCAGAACAGTGTACATCACTGTCACAACAGTGTTTATTTTCATTCAAAGGCTTTATGATTTTTCCTATAATGGTGGGCCGGTCTCTAGTCAAAATGCCCGAGACGATTTTTTTGTCCCAGTCCA
Organism: Oreochromis aureus; assembly: GCF_013358895.1. Lineage (NCBI taxonomy): Eukaryota > Metazoa > Chordata > Actinopteri > Cichliformes > Cichlidae > Oreochromis > Oreochromis aureus. The sequence continues at coordinate 10,706,732 of NC_052947.1, forward strand.
GCTCTGTATGCAGCTCATCTGCAGTCTGGTGTTACCTACATCTTCCTATTCAGAAAGCAGAATTTCCAAGTTCTGAGTACAATCAAAAGCACCACGACTGCAGTTTTTGTGTTGGATGTAAAAAGCAGGCTAGAATCATGGCGGCGGTCAACGACGGTCCAGGCGTGGGATTTCTCTCGTGGAAATGTGCACATTATTTTTTCCTTTCTATTGGTAGGTGGCACAGTGCACTTGTGGCAAATAAGCAAGCTAGAAGACTGGCAGTCTGGCTGGGTATCCAGTTACGGAAGCAACACATTAACAAGAGAATTCTGAGTAAAACCAAAGTTACTTTCCCTAGTAACTAGTTACTTTGAAAGTAACGAGTAACTTGAAGTAACTGAGTTACTTTTTTAGAGAAGTAACTAGTAATGTAACTAAGTTACTAATTTAAAGTAACTTACCCAACACTGTTTATTAGTATACATATATATATAGTTATATGCATGACTTAATTCTATGGGGGTTTTTGTTTGTTTGTTTGTTTGTTTTTTAATGTTTCCATGTTGTCAGAGTGAAAAAAGGTACATGTGGTTTGGTTGTCATTTTGTGGTCCAGATAAAACTGAGAAAAAAACCCACAGACACAGAGACTTTGAACTTTTAATGTTCAATTCAAAAGCATCTCAAGCTCACACACATGAAAACTTCATGAAACAACAGGTTTTTTGTTTTGCTTTTAGTACAACATTTTGAATTAGTGCGTTTACTGCCAAATATTTCTAAAGTCAGAAGTCAGCCATGTTTTTTCTTTTCAACTGATTTTTATCATGTGTTTTATGCAGAGTTTAAAAACAGATACACCAGTTGTGATGCTGAAGTCATACAAAAGTCACTCAACTACAGAGGAATACTATTTTTTAATATATGGTGACAAACTTTATTGAGCAGGAAGTTGGAGTAGAGTCTGCTATTCCAAAACCAGGGTGGAAACAACTTCCTCTCTGAGGGTGTGTGGAGCGACTGAATGAGTGGATGTTTGGACTGCTTCTCTTTTCAGAATTGCTTTCTTGAGAGTGTAAGAGAAGTCTACAGGGCTGTTGTTTTTCTTTGAGACGAAGATGTTCAGGTTTTGGTTGAGAGAGGTGTGGTATTGAATTACTTGTTGGCAGCTGTCTCTCCATCGTTTGTATCTGTTGCCCACCTCCTTAATTCCAAATGAACAGATCATCTTGGTTGCAAAGATATCAGACTCCAACACTCCAAGACAGACATTTATATATATATGAATGACCCTTTGAAAGACATTTCAGTGTCTAAAAGAATTAAATATGGGAATGACTCATGTACTATTATTGTTCCAGCTCAGTTACACATGATGTGCTTTGACTGCAGTGCTCATACTGTCTGCCTAAATAACAGTGGAAAATGGAACAAGTGAGTTGCAGGCTCAAGCCAGTGGTTCAAGAAAGCAGTTGAAGGCTAGTGACAGTGGTTACAGTAAGCAATGATCTGCAGGTCATGATGCAAATAAACAGCTAGCCACAGATAGTGCTGTAGATAGCAACCAGCAAATAGCTCTGCATGGTGGTGTGAAAATGGACTTGTGAACAGTGCAGGAGGATGATGAAGTGAAATGCAGAAGCTGTGGCAAAAGGGAAAGAGAAGTGAAGGCAAATCAAAGCAGTGGACAGGCAAGGTGAATGAAAACTGAAGCTGTAAATCAAAGCAAGATTTCAGGTTATTTGAATGTTGGAAATGTTGGAAAAGAAGAAGAAATGTTCGAGGGTGGTTCGTTGTTACAGTACTCAGTTCTCAAAGAATGATGATCAGCGGGCATATTCCTTACAGAAGACCAATTACTTTTTCCATGAACCCATTGAAAGACAGTCTTTAGAAATCACAGACAATCCCTGATGGAGACATATTCATATATTGTGTTTTAAAGATAAGGAGAGTATAGGAGAATGGAAACTTTAAATGTGATAGAGGGATAGAGAAAGGTGAGCAGTGTTACATGAGCTCAGTACAGAAAAAGACATTGCTGTGCTCCTTCTACAGGAAATGCATGGCTTATTAGATAATGAAGTTGAATGGGGCATGAGTAAGAGAGGACGGTTCTTTCTAAATCATGTTACAAATCTTAGTGCAGATGTAGCAGTTTTATTTCCTCAGCAGCTTCAGTTATCACATTATCAAATCCAACTTAATATTTCTCTAATTCAGTTCAGTTTTCTTTATATAGCAACAAATCACAACTAAATGTGCCTCAAGGTGCTTTATAGTGTAAGAGCAAGCACATGGCGACAGTGGGAAGGAAAAACTCCCTTTTGACAGGAAGAAATCTCCAGCAGAACCAGGCTCAGGGAGGGGGAGCCATCTGCTGTGACCAGTTAGGGGTGGGGGCAGTGGGACAGGACAGAAGCCACACTACAGAAGAGAACCAGAGATTAATGATTAAATGCAGCCTGGTGTATCAACTCTTAGGAAGTGAGAAGAGGTGAGTGAAGAAAAAAGTGCATCATGGGACATCATGAAAACAATTCAGCTGATTTCCAGCGATTCAAGTTGTCATTTTAATGCAGTAATGTAAGTTTTTACAACTTAACAAAATGTTGTCTCTGTTGGATGTGTTTATAGATACAACAAAATTTCCTGCTTTTCTCAATGTATCAAATGGGGAAAATTCAAAAAATGTTCTATGCAGTGTATTGAATACCTAACATCTAACAACTCATGCAATAACTCATTTCTTCAAAAACACAGGAAGTCTCTGCAAGCTAATCAAGGCCATGGTACATGTGTGAATGCTGCACAATGGAAGAAGTGTGGCATGCAAAGATGAGATAAATGTCATCTTATGCATCAGCACCAGCCATGTGTGAAAGGCCTGCTGTTTAAAAAAAAAGTGCACCCAAAACACAAAAAGGACTGGCAGATGAAACAAACAGAAAAGACTGTGTAACCACAGAAAGTCTAACAGAAAGGAACACCAGAAGTTTAAAACTGTAAAAGCAGAAATACATGATGAAAAAGCAAAGAAGAGAAAAACTGACAGAGAGAGGCATTTCTATTTATAGACATTAGAAACAGTTACAGTAGAGCAAAGTATAGCATGGCAGGAAATATAACAACAGATGATGGACTCTTACACAGATGCTTTGGTTCATGCATTCTTGCTGTTTCTGTTTCATGCAGGCTTTATGAATGCAGACAGCAAAATGAAGGGTGAAAATGTGAAACATATGAAAATATGAATTCATTAGTAAGGCTGGAATACCAAAAAATTTTATCAATCACAAAAGTGAAAACAGTTTGATCTGAGTGCAACAGCTTAGCCTCCAATCTTATAAAACTGGACAGACTTTGGATATTTTTCTTAAAGCTGAGATGTTGATCATAAATCATGCCCAGGTTTCAAGCAGATTGTTTTGTGTATGTGTTTGGGAGGCATTAAGTTGTAAGATGATAATAGCAGACACCTGTATACTTATATGTCTTATTACGGATTAGTCTCAATTAAAATGTTGTTCATAAGTACCGGCAAAGCAGCATTGTTTTTTGGGTTTTTGTTTTTTTGCCAAAATCAGATGTTTATATAATAAATTTTTGCCTTCCATTATCTTAAAGAGCTGCTCATTAAGTAAAAGTAACTTAGCGATGGGGCGGTAGTTATGGACTAAGCCAGACACAGAATTACAAGGAGGGAGGAATGGGATTCAAGGAATAACACAAACCAGACTAAAACCAAGAACAGAAATAAACAAGAGAATTAAAACCTTAAAATACAAATATAAAGAAACACACCAGAATATGCTGCTCCAATTCAATTCAATTCAATTCAATTTTATTTATATAGCGCCAAATCACAACAAAAGTCACCTCAAGGCGCTTTATATTGTACAGTAGATAGCACAATAATAAATACAGAGAAAAACCCAACAATCATATGACCCCTATGAGCAAGCACTTTGGCGACAGTGGGAAGGAAAAACTCCCTTTAACAGGAAGAAACCTCCGGCAGAACCAGGCTCAGGGAGGGCGGGGCCATCTGCTGCGACCGGTTGGGGTGAAAGAAGGAAAACAGGATGAAAGACATGCTGTGGAAGAGAGACAGAGATTAATAACAGATATGATTCGATGCAGAGAGGTCTATTAACACATAGTGAGTGAGAAAGGTGACTGGAAAGGAAAAACTCAATACATCATGGGAATCCCCGGCAGCCTACGTCTATTGCAGCATAACTAAGGGAGGATTCAGGGTCACCTGGTCCAGCCCTAATTATATGCTTTAGCAAAAGGAAAGTTTTAAGTCTAATCTTGAAAGTAGAGATAGTGTCTGTCTCCCGAATCCAAACTGGAAGCTGGTTCCACAGAAGAGGGGCCTGAAAACTGAAGGCTCTGCCTCCCATTCTACTTTTAAATACTCTAGGGACAGCAAGTAGGCCTGCAGAGCGAGAGCGAAGTGCTCTAATAGGGTGATATGGTACTACAAGGTCATTAAGATAAGATGGGGCCTGATTATTTAAGACCTTGTATGTGAGGAGCAGGATTTTGAATTCAATTCTGGATTTAACAGGAAGCCAATGAAGGAAGCCAAAACAGGAGAAATATGCTCTCTCTTTCTAGTCCCTGTCAGGACTCTTGCTGCAGCATTTTGGATCAGCTGAAGACTTTTCAGTGAGTTTTTAGGACATCCTGATAATAAAGAATTACAGTAGTCCAGCCTGGAAGTAATAAATGCATGAACTAGTTTTTCAGCGTCACTCTGAGACAGGATATTTCTAATTTTAGAGATGTTGTGCAAATGGAAGAAAGCAGTCTTACATATTTGTTTAATATGTGTGTTGAAGGACATGTCCTGGTCAAAATGACTCAAGGTTCCTCACAGTGTTACTGGAGGCCAGGGTAATGCCATCCAGAGTAAGAATCTGCTTAGATACCATATTTCTAAGATTTTCAGGGCCGAGTACAATAACCTCAGTTTTATCTGAATTAAGAAGCAGAAAGTTAGCGGCCATCCAGGTCTTTATGTCTTTAAGACATTCCTGCAGTTTAACTAATTGGTGTGTGTTACCTGGCTTCATGGATAGATAGAGCTGCGTGTCATCTGCATAGCAGTGAAAATTTATGCTATGTCTTCTAATGATGCTGCCTAGGGAAGCATGTATAATGTAAATAGAATTGGTCCTAGCACCGAACCCTGTGGAACACCATAATTGACCTTAGTGTGTGAAGAGGACTCTCCATTTACATGTACAAATTGGAGTCTATTAGATAGATATGATACAAACCACTGCAGCACAGTACCTGTAAAACCTACAGCATGTTCTAATCGCTCTAATAGGGATATTATGGTCAACAGTATCGAACGCAGCACTGAGGTCTAGCAGGACAAGCACAGAGATGAGTCCACTGTCAGAGGCCATAAGAAGATCATTTGTAACCTTCACTAAAGCTGTTTCTGTGCTGTGATGAGCTCTGAAACCTGACTGAAACTCTTCAAATAAGCCATTCCTCTGCAGATGATCTGTTAGCTGTTTGACAACTACTCTTTCAAGGATTTTTGATATGAAAGGAAGGTTGGAGATTGGCCTATAATTAGCTAAGACAGCTGGGTCTAGAGATGGCTTTTTAAGTAAAGGTTTAACTACAACCACCTTGAAGGCCTGTGGTACATAGCCGATTATTAGAGATAGGTTGATCATATTTAAGATTGAAGAATTAATTAATGGCAGGACTTCTTTGAGCAGTTGTGTAGGAATGGGGTCTAAAAGACACATTGATGGTTTGGAGGAATTAATTATTGAAGTTAACTCAGAAAGATCAATTGGAGAAAAAGAGTTTAACTTAACATCGATGGTACTAAAAGTAGCTGTAGATAATATTACATCTGTGGGATGATTATTGGTAATTTTTTCTCTAATGATAAAAATTTTATTTGTGAAGAAGTTCATGAAGTCATTACTAGTTAACGTTAAAGGGATTGTTGGCTCAGTAGGGCTCTGACTTTTGTCAGCCTGGCTACAGTGCTGAAGAGAAACCTGGGGTTGTTCTTATTTTCTTCAATCAGTGACGAATAGTAAGATGTTCTGGCTTTGCGGAGGGCTTTCTTATAAAGCAGCAAACTATTTCTCCAGGCTAAATGATGATCCTCTAAATTTGTGACACGCCATTTCCTCTCCAGCTTACTAGTTATCTGCTTTAGGCTACGTGTTTGAGAATTATACCACGGAGTCAGGTACTTCTGATTTGCTTCTAATTTGCTCCAAGAAAGCACAAAACCAGAAACCCTTAACACTCTCCAAGAAAATCCTGAATGCAACACCCATAAAACTAAGAAACAAGACAAATGTAAATATAATATATGCAGAATATAGAATCATGAAACAAAGATAATCAAAAATACAAATCTAGAAAAACCTGAATCATCCCAAAACTCCTAAACCAAGACCCAGGGACCATGTTTAGCCAGATTAGTTCATTAATTTTTATATGGCCGGACTTTGTGCATATGTGCTCTGACTGATGTCCATACAATCTTTTAAATTGCGCTTAAAAACTCACTTTCTTAATCTAGCCTTTGAAGCAAATTAGTTCGGACTGGCCTGCATTTGTGCTACATAACTGTAACTGTTGCTGTAACTATAACTGTTTTTGTTGTCTTTTATTGTAACCTGCATTGCGGCACTTTTGTGAAGCACTTTGATGGACACAGGTCCTTTTTAAATGTGCTATAGAAATAAACATTGATTGATTGATTGATTGATTGATTGATTGATCGATTCCTTATGACTCTTTTAGGGTGCGCCTAGAACCTTAGCAAGCCTTGAAAACCAGAAACTAATCTGCCAGTCCCCAATATTTTCTAATCTAGTTATTTTTTTTCTCCAAGAAAATATTTACTAGTGTCATTTATAGTTTAAAATTCAATTTCATGTTAATAACATGCACTATGTTCTAAATAAAACTTTAGTTTGTACTTTTGTACATCGTGAAACTTCCATCATTCTCATTTGGAGTGCAATTCATTTGTCAAATAGAGACAAAGCAGACAGGGCATACCCTGGTATGTCAAATTCCTGGCCAGCATGTCAGATTATGATCAAATGGCATTTGATTTGTGTTCATTCGTTTTACACATCATGCAGGTTTCAAACTAAACCCAAACTTCCTTCCTCTTTAAATACTTTATGCATTTATATACTATAGCTGTCTGAGCAAGTTAGTATTTTACATTTGAAAAATTAACGCCTACAGAAATTTTATTTCTGCTGCCCTCTAGCTGATTATGGTTACAGTCTTGGCTTGTTTAGTTCCCATTGCGAAGAAACATGAAGTGTCTGCAAGTGTCACATACACAGTCAAAGGAGTTTGCAAAGAAAAGCGTCTGGCCTTCTTTAAGTTGCTTGAAGATGTTTCACCTCTCATCCGAGAAGCTTCTTCAGTTCTAAGGTCAAATGGCCGAGAGCCCCAGATTTAAACCCAGTCGGAGTATCCTCCCAAAGAGGGACAAAGGACCCCCTGGTGATCCTCTAGTCACATGAGGTGTGAAAGCAGGTGTGGGACCTAATCAGCCAGGGTTTCGGGTGAGCTCATTGTGAAACCTGGCCCCACCTTGTCATGTGAATTCCTGAGGTCAGATGGCCCAGGATGTGAGTGGGCGTTAAGGCGTCTGGGGAGGGAACTCAAAACTGGATTATAGATGGCAGACAGTTGGTGTCGTAAACCACCGCCTCTGTTCAAAGATGGTCGCTCACAGTGGACCCAAGCCTCAGGGGCTTGGGTCCTGGTTGGTGTGTTGCCGGGGTTGTGGGCGGGTGGGTGTATGGGGGCCCAGTCCTGGCGCAGGGTGCCGCCTGTGCATCGAACCACCTGGGGGGCTCTTCGACTGGTGGGGGAGGTTGTCACATCCTGCAGGAGCCTTCCTCTCTTCAGGAACTCTCTCTGCAGGAGGGGGAGATACAGGAGAGGTGGAGGAAGATCTCAGCCTGGGCGTCTATTGTCTTGTGTAGTCTGGAAGATGAGTGGATGATGGGGTGGGTGCAGTTTGCTCTGTGGTGGGGTCAGGTGGACTGTCCCGGGCTCTGTGGGGCCGGGCAGCGCTGCTGCGCTGGGCCCCGGTCTGGATAGGCCTGGGCCCCCCTTTCCCTGGCGGGTTGCAGAGTATGGGGGTGCCTACTGGGGTCAGCGGGGGAGCTGACCCCAGGGAGGGGTCACTTGCCCCTCCCTTCCTTCCCTCCCCATCTCCAGCTGCCTCCCTCTTCCCGCTCCACCACAATCACCCACACATGCAGGGCCTTGGGGTAGGGGTGTGTCACCAGGGTGCAGAGGAGACATCCCCTCTGTCCCCTCTGGCTGCCTCTGCCTCAATTTTATCCCACAACTTAGACATTCACATTACTCACACTCTCATTACACATACATATAGGATCTTGGGGGTGGGCACGCTACACGGATTCCAATCACCACCAGGGTGTACACCTCACCCCTGGCGTCGCTGCCCACCTCTCAATTTTAAATACACGTAGACATTGAGGGCTAGCAGGAGGGGCTATACGCTTACCTGCTGCTCTGGCAGGTAGCTCCATGCCCTCCTGGGTTTTAAATGCACCTTAGAACACACATACATCAACACTACATATGAGCGGGTGGAGGGAGGTTTGAGTCTTCCCACACCCCGTTCTCTGCGGCCTGCTGGAGCGGGGGCTAGGAGGAGGAGTTGGCCGTCCGACTGGGGTCTGGAGTGTGGGGCCTCCCTGCTGCTACGGAGTCGGGGCGGTCTGCTTCTCCCCACCGCAGGGAAAAGGGTAACACCACCTGGGTCTGGGCGCAGTTTCCCCCTCCAGGGGCAGGGGTACCTAGACCCGGGGCTTAGAGTACGCTTGGGGAGAGTGATTGTGTGTACAGTGTCTCTCTATGTCTGTCTCCACGTTGGGTGAGTGTTGAGAGCATGAGGGTGGGAATAGATGTTTGTATCTGTGTGTGCCTGTTTGTCTGTGTCTATATGTCAGGTTGGGTATCAGACCCCACCTCTCTGGGGACATCTCAGGTCCTCCAAGGTTTGAGGCACATCTCCCTCACCACTTCCCCTGCCGGTGGCAGACGCCCTCAGACATCGGTGCATTGGTGGTTCTTTGTGTCCGGGGTGGGCGCCCAGGTACCCACCGCTCACTCCTTGGCGGCTGCTTATTGGGGCATGGAGCCTGGGGCTCGCTCGGGCCACTTCGGGATGGGGTGCCCTCGGCCTCGGCCCGGGGCTCGGTCACTCAGGCACAGCTGGCTGCCGGCGGAGCTCACGGGCACGCCACTGCAACCCCCTGGCTTCTGCTCCGCGGCTGCTGAGTGACCCCTCATCTGGGACTCTCCTCAGCTCTTTCTGGGATAGTGGCTGCTGCCCCTCTGTTGGTCTTCCTTGGTCTCGTGTTCTGGGGGCCTCTGGATGTCTGGAGTTTTGATCTCCTCCATACCTGCTTCATGCCCTGGAGGTCGGGGCAGTGGCCCCCACACCCTCTAGCAGATCATTACATGAAGGAACCTTTTAAAAACAAGCGCTGTCATGCTCACAGGTGTACACACGGGTGATCACACACACAAACTACACCCCTTTTGGCTCCTACCTCAAAGCACACTGTGCGCTGTCGATCTCACGTGCTGCACCATAATGTTTAATATTTAGTATTTACTGTCATATTCCCATATATCATTGTGATCTTGTTTATTACTCTCGCCTTCTTCTGCTTTCTTTCTTTTTTCTTTCTCAACAGGTGATCCAGGTGATCGATATGTATTTTTGTCTGCTTATTCTGTTGGTTTTTGTTTTTGCCCTTTTCCCCGTCCCTCTTCTCAGGTTTTTTTTTTTCTTTCCTCTTTCTTTCTCCCTTTCTTTCCACCAGTCAAGTCTGTCCCGTATTCAGCAAGTGAAAATAAAATAAACAATAAAAGGTGAATCAGATGGACCATTACGGCAAGGCTGGGATGGTCCATTTGGTAAAGTAAATCCGTTGGGCATCTTTCTTCGCCTTTAGACAATAATTCTGATGGCAAAAGAGCCAAACGGGACAGGTTTAAAAAAAACAAAAAAAAAACAAAAAAAAAAAACAAAGATGGTCGCTCACAGTGGACATAGATGTCCTCTTTCACTCCTCTTCCAAATCATCTGCCCTCTCTGTCCAAAATGTGAACATTGGCATCCTCGAAAGAGTGACCTTTGTCCTTTAGATGCAGATGGACTGCTGAGTCTTGTCCTGTGGAGGTGGCTCTTCTATGTTGTGCCATGCGCTTGTGAAGTGGCTGTTTGGTCTCTCCAATGTAGAGGTCTGGGCATTCCTCGCTGCACTGTACAGCATACACCACGTTGTTAAGTCTGTGTTTTGGAGTTTTGTCTTTCGGGTGAACCAGTTTCTGTCTGAGTGTGTTGCTGGGTCTGAAGTACACTGGGATGTCGTGCTTGGAGAAAACTCTCCTGAGTTTCTCTGATACACCGGCTACATAGGGGATGACAACGTTGTTGCGTCTGTCTTTCTTATCCTCCCTCGCTGGTGTCTGATCTTCTTTTCTGTGCCTCTTTGCTGACTTTATGAACGCCCAGTTAGGATAACCACATGTTTTGAGTGCTTCCTTTTCGTGTGTGTGTTCCTTCTTTTTTCCCTCAGGCTTAGAGGGAACATACCAGTGGGGGGATACTCCCACTGGGTTTAAATCTGGGACTCTCGGCCATTTGACCTTAGAACTGAAGAAGCTTCTCGGATGAGAGGTGAAACGTCTTCAAGCAACTTAAGGAAGTCCAGACGCTTTTCTTTGCAAACTCCTTTGACTACGATGACCTGGATGACTGAGAACCTTCACAGACATACTGTCACATACACAGATTCTAGGTTTGACAAACAGTCTCAGTTATGGGCAAAAGACAAAAACCAGTAAAATTCTAAAATGCATTTCATTAGTCTAAGATCAACAGGAAACAGTGGAAGAATGGAACCAATATATTTTTGACACTTAAAACTTCTCTTGAGTATTGAGTTGGATTAAGTTGATTCTCAAAATAGTTTAGTTTGTTGTGATACCACATGTAGGCAGTTTGATTGTCAGTCAGGTTACAGCTGGTGCTGCAAATCACAAATCACACTGTTGAAGAAGCTCTTTGAATGTGAACCTCTTTTGATACGAGATGAATACACTTCGTGTTACTCATGAAACATTGAAACAGCTTATATGATTGACCAAAATATAAGTTTCAACAAATACAAACAAATGCTTTTACAGTTTGTTTGTGAAAACTTTCCTGTGGGATATGTGATGGAGGACGGCTTATCCACTGATGCCTGTTTGTAAGAACACATCATTCTATAAGCATAAGTCACACTGTAGCATCTTTGTGTGATGGAATCTGGACAAAAATAAATGAAATGAGATTCAATATTTGTATCCAGATCATTTTTATAATATTACTTATTATTATTATTATTATTATTATTATTATTATTATTATTATTATTATTGGTATGTCCAATAATGTTGGGATGTCCAGTCTGCGCTTTGTTTGGGGCATCCAGGCGAGGGAACACCTGTTGCTGGATGCAGCTTGTCCCTGACCCAGAGCAGTGTGTCTTTTCCCTTTACTGTGTGCGTCTATTGTAATTAAGTGAATGACTGGTGTTGTGATGCAGTGGGTGGCAGATGTGCCCCAAAACTTGACTCATCTGTACACACCCACAGTGTACCCTGTCTGTCGGACATGATTTATATATAACTCACTTACTGCACATAATGTCCTCTTTGTATATATTCACTCACTGTATATACTGTTCTCTCTCTTTTTGCACAGTCGAGGAGCGCATCAGGTCACATTTTGCTGCGTGTTGTACTTGTATAATTATGCACATGACAAATAAAGAATCTTGACACCGTCGTGTGGTGTAGGAAATTTTGAGTGTTCCTTTTCTAACTTCCTGTATGGAAGCTAACTGAAAAGGTCTCCAACTTGGTAAATGGACTGGTTCTTATATATTTTCTACTCTTCTGAGAACTCAAAGCGCTTTACACAACCTGTGCATTCACTCCCATTCTCACAAGCACATTTTCTAAGTGCTTTCTAACTAACATTCACACATACATTCATACTTCGATGGATGCATCGGAGAGCAATTTGGGTTAGTATCGTGCCCAAGGATATTTGGCATGCAGACTAGGGAAAGCCAGGAATCAAACCACCAACCTTCCGATCAGTAGATGACCTGCCTGAGCTACAGCCACCTCCACTAAAGAAAGGTCGACATCCAGTGGATTTTCTGAGAATAACATATCAAAACAAAGTGGTAGAAATGGCTCAAACAGGGTTAAGTTCATTTCAGTGCATGTTTCAGAAACATATAGGGACTCAAAGTGTGCTCTACCAAATGGTTGGGCAGAACATTCAAAGTTCTCATCTCTATAAATTATATAATGTTGACGTTTGTCCTTTTCTTTTGGTGGGTATATGCATTTACGTCTATTCTTATTTCAGGACTCATGAATAATCACTGACACCTGAGATATAAAAGATGACAGCCACAAACAGAAAGCCAGCATCTCTCAATAACATGATTTTTAGTCCAAACTTTAAGTGTAAAGATGACAGTAAGTGCACAAAACACAAGAGACAAAGTCACTCACCATTCAAACTAAGAAGTACTCTTTGTCAGACTGAGGGATGAGATAGATAACATGAATGTTTCACATTTACTGGTTGTGCAGCTTGGACACTAAAACCAAACATCCTTCCTCTTTCTTTAAATCTTTAGTATTCTTGCATGCTATGTTGTACCATGAAAACATATTAAACTACATTCAGTCACTTCCCGTATAATAATGATGATTTTATTAGATTTACTGTAAGTATCAACTCTGCTCCTTGTAGTTGTATTTGAATGCATTAAATAGTCATTGTTGAGCAGAGAGCTGTGGAGGTAATAAAACTGTTCCACAAGTTCAACGTGCAGCATGGACAGCTGTAGAGATGGAGACTTTAGTTTTCTGTGAAGCTACTTTTTTTTGCCTCTGGTTGAATGTGGGTGCTGGGTGTGGTTAGAAAGTGCCAGACTTTAGCACTTTGCAACCACACTCACAGATGTAAACACTTTACACTTTAATAAAAATCATATTTTATAACCACTCATGTTGTTTGCTGCCTTACATGCTGTGAGATATTGTTTCTCTGATCAAAAAAAGCATAATCTGAACAAGTCTGTAAAGATAACTGAGCTGTAAATGTCATTAGTTAATTATGTTATGTTATGTGGCAGGTTTTTACTGACTTTTCTACATTCTGCAGTCAAGTGATAGTTAATGTAAATAATCGTTATTTGGAGGAAACTCACCTGAGAGCAGGTCTGATCTTACTTGTACTTATTGTACAGTCATTAATAGAAGGAAAAAAGATTTAATAAACCCTCCACCTTCTGACAGCAAAAGGTGAAGAAACAATCCACAAGTGATTATTCTGATAAATCTTCACAATAGTTGTGCAAAAGAATTTAGCTACTTGAGCTACTTTGTTTATTTTGTCTATTTTACATAACCACTATTAGAAACATTAGAAACATTAGAAACTTTCGTTCTCTATGTTTAGCAGTTAGTGGTTCATTTATGATTCAGAAAAAAAGAAACCTGCAGACACGATGACTTTAAAGTTCAGTTTTACAGTCACTTTCCAGATAATGTTATAAATTCACAAAGCTCACAAAGTAGTACAGCTGGCGTCTCTGACAAAGTTAACAATAGCATTTTATGTTGTGATGCACTTTCCAGGTTTTTTGCAACATGTAATATCGTAGGCTATCTTTAAATTGAAAACCCTATGCATTTTTACTTTTTTACTAATTTCTACTGTATTTTACCTTATATTTCCACTATAGACTGTGATTGTTTAACACTCTGGACTCATCAACTGTGGTGCTTTTCTTGTAGGCAATGACTCAATATTAGAGGTTACAGTAGAGACTAGCACCATTGGAATAGAGATCAACTTCATTGGGATAGAGATGAGCTTCGTGGTTCATGGTGTCAAGCATCCTGCTGTGCTGAGCTGGGTTGTTTCCATATATGGGATTAAGGCTGACCTGAGGAAACCAAATAACATAAGATTACATGTCATTGCGTACGAGAGGGTATAATTTTAGTGAGATAAACCTGCCATGTACCTGCTGTTTGTTATCTGATATTTCACTCTTTGGAGAATGACTGAAAGCCTTCTTTTTTCTAAGTGTCAAACATGAAAGGATACGACTGAATAACAGATTTCAAATCAGAGTTTGAACATGATTGATCTAAAAGAGAACACAGTGATGCTCACCTCTGGCAGCAGAACACAGTGAGAAGTATTATTATTATTAACAGGAGAGCTGCAAAACCTCCTGCAGCTGCTGGTAGCCATTGAGCTGTGGTGTTATCCTTGTTGGTTTTAACACCACAGGAATAATTTCTTATATTCTCCCTGCTGACTGCGTCTAGGATCAGATGTTTGTTCTGGTTCTCTCTCGGGGTCAGAGGTCGACTGTTCAAGTACCAAATGTAGTTTGTGTTGTCAGTCAGAGGACAGCTGGTACTGCAGGTCAGTGTGACTCTCTGACCCTCTGTCACCACTGCAGAAGGACTCATCTTCACTCTCAGCTCTGAAAGAGGAACATTTATAATGAAAAACATAATATGTCAAGATATGAAACGTTACACAATTGTAACTTAGGTTCTGTAATTTAATTCCATGACATTTCAGAGGGAATGGTTGCCTTTTTTTACTCCGCCCCATGTACAGTGCATGACAGCTTGGGTTATTCTTTACTTAACAGCTTATCATAACATTAACACCCATAAGGGGTGGCTGTAGCTAAGGAGGTAGAGCAGTTCAGCTGCTGATCGGAAGGCTGATGGTTCGATCCCTGGCTCCCCCAGTTTGCATGCAAAATATTCTTGGGCAAGATACTAACCCCAACTTGTTCGCCAATGCATCCATCGGAGTATGAATGATAGTTAGAAAGCACTCACCGTATAGATAATAATGCTTGTGTGTATGAGGTGAATGCGGCATGCTGTATAGAGCGCTTTGAATTCTCCAGCAGAGTAGAAAGGTGCTATATAAGAACCAGTCCATTTCACATTGACTGTCGATTTGCTTCATTTTGTGGGTCTCTGCCTTCACTTTTGTCCACAATAACTGAAACTTGCACTGTGCTTTGTGTCTTTATGTCTTGATCCTTGGTTTTATACCCTTTTTTTTTGTGTTGGACTCAGTTGTCCGTTTTTATAATTTCTGTCTGATTTTGTTCTAGTTTTAGTTTAAACATTATATCACACAGTGGAAATTTGTATTTATCTTTTATATTAGTTTTGTTCTGTTTTTTTGTGTTTAGTTGTGAGTGTAGATTTTATTTGCATTACTTAATTCTGTTTGTGTTGCATGTTTTGTGTGTTATTTGACATTTTTTTAATCCACTGCGGACTGGCTGTGCATGGGACAAACGATCACCTGCTGAGGCATGGGTGTGTCCAGAGGTGGCCTATCAGCTGTTTAAAGGACCTATTAAAAGGAAGCAGTGGAGGAAGAGAGGCCCCAGATATGAAGAGGAGCGCATGAAGGTGGAAAAAAGGGACCCGCTGCCTGATCGTGGGGGCTGCGATGCCTCATCTGGAGACGAACCGGTCAGCATGATGTGGCGACCCAGTCCCAAGGCGTGTGATTGGCAGCAGGGCAGAGTTATGTCTCTGCCTGCATTTCTGAGTCGTTTCTCCAGTGTTGTTCACCGGGTGCAGCCGTATTGGGAGAGGGTTGCCATGGCTACAAGCCAGGCGAGCTTCTGGGACGATGGTTCTGGCCCCTTTTGTTTTCTTGCAGGGTGATGCCATAAGGGGAGCCATGGTGGCATCGGCGTCAGATTCCAGTGCGGAGTGTGAGCTGGCTTGGATGTGATGAGTCCAGTGGAGGGACAAGACAGGGATAGGAGGCTTCTGTTCGTCTGGCTGGGACGAGGGTGGCATGGACCCGCTCTGAAAGAGGGATTTCTGTCCTGTTTGTGAACACCTAACAAACATTCATCCTTGGTTGTAGGACAGTTGCACTGTGCGACAGGGTGGGATTTTGGTGCGCATGGAATGTCACTACCCGATCCGTACCGGAAACCCGATCGGTACCACGCATGCGCAAATCTTACGTTCAACGTTCAAGGTTCTTTATTCGTCACATGCATAGTTATACAGGTATAACACACAGAGAAATGTAACCCGACACGCTCTCGACTTGTGAAAAAAAAAAAAGGGGGGCTTATAAAGAGCATTATATATAATCTATACATTAGGTGAATGTGCAGTAGTAACATGGGGGGGGGGAGTGGTTTAGGGCCCGGATGGCTTGAGGATAGAAGCTCCTCTTGAGTCTCTCTGTCCTTGCCTGGATGATGCGGAACCTTCTACCGGATTGCAGAAGTTGGAACAGTTTGTTGCCGGGATGGGACGGGTCCTTCAGTATCTGCGCTGCTCTAGTCCGGCATCTCCTGTGTAGATGTCCTGAAGTGGGGGGGAGAGCAGTCCTGCAGTGGTGTTCTGCTGTACGGATCACTCTCTGAAGAGCTTTCTGGTCCTTAACACAGCTGTTCCCAAACCAGGATGTGCTGTTCTGTGTGAGGATGCTCTCCACAGCGCCTGTATAGAAAATCCTGAGGATCTCTGGAGAGACCCTGAACTTCCTCAGTTGTCGTAGGTGGTACAGGCGCTGCCTAGCCTTTTTGGTCTGGACCTAAATGTGGGCAGACCATGTCAGGTCTGAGGAGATGTGGACACGGAGATACTTGAAGGACTGCGCCTCTCCACTGGAACTCCATCGATGATAATGGGCTCGTAGTCTCTGTGCTGACTCCTTCTGAACTCCACCACCAGCTCCTTGGTCTTGCCAACGTTCAGCTGGAGATGGTTGTCCTGGCACCATGATGCCAGATTCTTCACTTCATCCATGTAGGCCGCCTCATCGTTGTTGGAGATGGTGCCCAACACCACTGTGTCATCAGCAAACTTCACAATGGTATTGGAGCTGTGGGTGGCCACACAGTCTGAAGTGTAGGGGGAGTAGACCAGTGGCGAGAGGAGACATCCCTGTGGTGCTCCTGTGTTGATGGTGATGCTGTTCGAGACGCATCTACCCACCCTCATCACCTGAGTTCTGCCAGTGAGGAAGTCCAACACCCATGCACACAGACGGCTGTTGAGTCCCAGATCCCTCTGCTTTGCGAACAGTCTGCTGGGCACTATTGTGTTAAACGCTGAACTGTGATTAACAAACAGCATTCTCACTTAGTTACCCTGTTTCTTGTCCACATGGCTGAGGGTGGTGTGCAGGACGTGGGCGATGGCGTCCTCTGTGGATCTGTTGGGTCGGTAGGCGAACTGGAGCGGATCTGTGGTGTCTGGGATGGAGGAGGAGATGATGTTTTCAGCAGCCTCTCGAACACCTTCATTACTACCGAGGTCAGTGCAACTGGCCAGTAATCGTTCAGGGATGAGGGTTTGCTGTTCTTGGGCACAGGGATGATGGTGGATCTTTTGAAGCATGTGGGAACCACAGACTTCGCCAGGGACTCGTTGAAGATGGAAGTGAACACACCTGCTAGCTGGTCAGCACAGCAGCGCAGCAGATGGCTGATGATGCCATCTGGCTCCGCCGCTTTACTTGTGTTCACTCTCCTCAGTGCCGCTCGGACGTCGTGCTCCGCGATGCTGATCACCGGTCTCTTGCTGATGACGTCACTGTCCTTGGTAGTCAGGCGGTAGTTAGCAATAGCCGCCTGGCTAACCTCGAAACGGGCATAGAACTAGTTCAGCTCGTTGCTGAATGCAGAGTGGGTGTTGATCGGCGCAGTGTCCCTGGCTTTGTAGTCCGTAATGGTGCGTAGTCCGTGCCACATAGTCCATGTGTTGCCCTGGTAGAAGCAAGACTCCACGTGCTCCCGGTACCGGCGTTTGGCATCTCTCACCGCGCACCGCACGCCGTATGAGGCCGCTTTGTAGGCGCTCATATCGCCAGTGGCGAGACCCGCGTTGTAAGTGGGGGTCGTGGCGTTCACTGCAGCACAGATCGATCTGTCCACCCACGGTTTCTGGTTCGGGAATGTGGTGACTCTTGCAGTGGGGATAATCGACTCCGCTAGCATATTCACGAAGCATACTGCTTCCGTAAACTCGTTGATGTCGACTGCGCATGCTCTGAACATGTCCCAGTCTACGTCGTTGAGTGCGTCCTGTAGCGCCGCTTCTGATTGGGCAGACCAACGTTTCACCTCCCTCGTGGTTACTGCTTCCCTTCATATGTTTTGTTTATACTGGGGAATGAGGAAGATGGCGTTGTGGTCAGACTTTCCAAAAGCTGGGTGTGAGACAGCTTTGTAGCCCTGCTTGTATGGCGTGTAGCAGTGGTCCAAAATTCGATCCCCCCTCGTAGGACACGAGACATGCTGGTAGAAATTCGGCATGACTTGTCCGAGGTTCGCTTTATTAAAGTCTCCTGCTACAATGAGGGCTGCGCCCAGGTCCTTGTTTTGAAGCGAACTCAGCACATCATGTAGTTCGGACAAAGGCATACCTGTGTCCGCTTGGGGTGGGATGTAGACCACCGTGGCGATGACCGAGGTGAACTCACGGGGCAAATAGAAAGGGCGGCACTTAATGCTCAGGAATTCCAGATGTGGCGAGCAGCCGCTGGAAAGACTAGAAATGCTCCTGGCATCACACCACTTTCTGTTTACCATGAAACACACTCCTCCACCTTTGGTTTTGTTTGACTCTCCCGTTCTGTCCACGCGGAGCACAAAGAATTAATCCGACTGAGTTATGGCCTGGTCTGGCACGGTGGGGGTCAGCCATGTCTCCATGAAGCACAGAATGTTGGAGTCCCTCATGTGACGTTGGAAGGCGACTCTTGCTCTTAGGTCATCGAGCTTGTTCTCCAGTGCCCAGTAGAATGCTGGGCAGTGGTGCGCGATGCGCCTGCTGTCTCAGTCTGTTCCGAACGCCAGTGCGTTTCCCCCGGCGCTTCTTTGTTCCACACCTCGGATGAGTGGCCCGTCCTTTGTTGTTCTCCGCACCGCGTAGAATCTCTGGCGGCCAGGATGGGTCGGGTTTAAAAGTGTCCAAGATTAAATGTGCAACCTTGTCACCCATGTTTACAAGTGATCTGCTGTCATAGACTATAAAACTAGAGGATTTTGGAATGTAAACCAGAGCAAAAAATAAGTAAAAAACTTAAAAGGTGCATAGTCGGAGCGGAGTGGTCAGGAAGGCGTCTGGGCGTGGCCATCTTATTGCACGTCACTTCCTCTTTTGCCAACATTGCGACAGTTAATATATTTGAATGACAGGGTTAGCGCCCAGTTAGCTCCTAGCCTTTCTCAACAGCTCTGCCTCCTTTTCAACTGCCCGGGACATTTAAACAATGAATACCTCCGTATACAAACAAATTAATGCACATATTGTGGTCTTCCTGTCAGGTAATCAACAATCCAGGACACCAGTGAAGCATCCACATGCATCGCTGGTTGATTGAGCAGATAGATGATGGTGTCTTCAGTTCCGAGACAGGGCTGGTAAGCAAATTGAAGGGGATCCTGATGTGACTATCAATAAATCAAATCGACTGTCACTAAATCAAATTTAGCACACATACACAAACACGATTTGTACTGACGGAAGTTCAGTTTACATAGGGTTCATTCACTCGGTCAGCAAGTGGCGGTATTCTCGTACACTGGGAGTAAACTGCCATTAAAAGAAACAGAAGAAGAAGAGAACATCTGCATATGCGGATCAGGTAGACCCGATTAGTACGGTCCGACTTTGCACATGCACAGTAAGGATCGGGGATCCTGATCCATAACTATCTTCTTATTTTTTCGTTTTGTCTACATTATATTGAAATGTTTCATTATTGCAAACATTTTAAGACATACTTATTATTATTATTAACATCTTAACAGATACTCTGACCCGTAACCATCGAAAAAAATGCTTCAAGCGGAAATAGACCTTTTGCACATGCGTGTTATGGATCTGGTTTCCGCACGGATCGGTAGTGACATGGAACATTGTGTTTTATAGGTTTTTTTGATATTGGGTTTGTTGTTTATTCCTGGGGTTTTAGTATCTTGACAAGATTTTTGTTAGAATTGTTTGTCATTGTTGCTTTCTGGCCTGGGAATAAACTGTTTCTCATCAGACCTTCAGCATCTGTTTCCTGGGTTTCTGACTCGCTCGATCTCCCCTTGTATTTAAAAGAAACTCGTTAGTAAGACATTCTGGTGCACCAGCTTTAGTGTCTACAATTACCTTTGCTTATGTTAGGTTGTCATTCTTGTGTTGTATTCAAGATTTCTTTGTTAGATATTCTCAAGTTTGTCCTGTCCTCCTATGTTCCCTTTGCCTAGTCTGTTTCTGTTATGTTTCCCATGTTTAGTCAGTTTTAACGTTGTTTACTTTGGCCTGTCTGGTTGGTGTTTCAGTCAGTGTTAGTCTCCTGTTTTATTTTCATAGTCTCTTGTCCTGTGTTGTGTTCAGTTGTACTTTCCTTGTCTGACTTATTTCACCTGTACCTTGTTTTTCCCAGTTGTGTATCATCCTAATTATCTCATGTGTATATTTAAGTCCTCAATCTCCCTCTGGTCTTTGTCATGTCATCGCCTCCTCATCTTGCGTGTGCTCCTGTCAGTCAGTGTCTGTGTTTCAGTTAGTTTCCTCAATCTCTGCTCTGCTTCTAATTTGGTTCAATCAGTAGTGATGGGCAAAGCAAGGCTTTGTGAAACAATGAACCAATGGAAGAATTTGGCTTTGAAACAAATTGAGACCGCACATTGATATCTGTTGGCCAATTTGATAATCGCCACATCTTGATAATGCTGTTCTGTGAAACAATGATGCTGTTAGGATGCCTGGGTCGTTGACCCAGGGTTTTGGGGTTTATTATATTATTTATAATTTCTAGTCTTTGGGTTTTTGTTAGTCATGTCTTATGGTTTGTCTCTGTGTTCTATAGTTTCTCTGTCTCCCCTGTCGGCTGTATCCCCTTGTTAAGTTCGCGTCTCTGTGTTATGTTTCCTGTTTTACTTTGAAAGTCCGTGTTTCATGTTAGTGTATCTGGTTTTGCTTTCCTTGTCTCGTTAGTCCTGATTTGCCCCAGCTGTGTTTCCCTCCTGTTGCCCATTCCCTGATTGCTCCCTCTATGTATTTAAGCCCTGTGTTTTCATCAGTCCTTGTTGCGATCTACCGTTTATTATGCTGTGTGTTTTGTCTGCTTGCCTGAGTTTATGTTTGAAGTCTTAGTTTTGTTACCTTTTTGAGTTCAGCATTAAAGCTGTTTTGAGTTCACCTTTTTGCCTCCGAGCGCCTGCACTATGGGTCCACCATTCCTGCCTGCACACAGCCTACACCTAACAGATGCAGACAAGCACAATTCCAAACCAAACTACTTATTAAACCAGACTGTGAATGACGGTGATCAACACATGTTTTGGATAAATCCCCACACAAACAAGGCAAAAAAATAGTGAGACTGTTAAAGACAGCGGGCTGTGATTGTAATAAACAGTGTGCTTCAACAAAGTTATCCCTCTGTTAACATTCCTGTTGCTCACAATAACTCAATTTAGAAAGTAAAATATGTAGAGAAAAAACTGTTGTGTTTACTGTAGTAATCACAAGTTTCCTGCTGTTTTTGCCTCAACTGCCTTCGTTTTTTACTCACAGCCCTCAAACTCTGGATGTGTTTGGTTGATGTTTTAATTATGTAGGAGTTTGTCATCAGGTTTGTTCTACACCTTTAAAGCTAGAAGCTGGCATAGCATTCGCTTTTATTGTCAAGAATTTAAAATATTCAAATTAAAAGACTAAATGTGTTTTCCTTATAGAAAGTTAACATTTATCACATTTTATTGGCCAATTCTGACCAATTGTAACACTCGATTTCACACACATCTTAAAACCAGCCTCTGTTGAGCAACCTCTGAACCATAAAGAAACTTTTCTGTAATTTATACTGCTTTGGATTTTGTATCTAGTAACACAGGCGTGTTTTACTGTGAGTCTGAAGTTTTTGTTAAAATTAACCTACAGTCTGTCTGTTGTGTATAAGATATTCCATGCAGAAGTGTCAGTGAGAATAAAAGAGGGGAAAAAAATCTGTCATTAGAATTGTTAAATAGGTATTCTGTAATTAATGATAAGAATATTTCTTCCACCTCTGCTCCTGTTCAGATATTAATGAGTAAAGTCTGCTGAGTGAGGAGTTTAGATTTACCTGTGACAATCAAAAGACTCCAGGCAGATCAGACTGTGTCCATCCTTCATGATCTTTCTGGAATCTGAATGTGTATCCTCCTGAGTCATTCTTCTTCAGGTTGTTGATGGTCAGGATGTGTTGGTTCTTCATGCTGTCCTGATACTCCACACGACCTGCAGCCTCAATCAGCTCTTCAACTTCCACTTTATCTTTTCTGCATTTTTTACTCCAACATTTAAACTCTGGCTTCATGTTATCAGGATGTGAGTATTCACGTGTGATGTTCAGTGAAGATCCTTCCAGAGCACAGATTCTCCTGCTGACATAATTCACTCTCCAGCAGTTTTTATCCTGAACACCTGAAATATAGATGGAAGATTTAAAGTTGTTTGATTGGTCTGTATTTCAGCACTTGAGTTCATTATTAGATTTTTAACACTTACAAACTTCCTTGGATTGAAGATGTTTGTGACCTTTAACTGTACAAGAGAATGTGTCTCTTGAAGAGTTATCAACTGAATAATCTTGATTCTCATAATAGTTTTGTTTGTTGTGATACCACACGTAGCCAGTTTGATGGTTAGTCAGGTTACAGCTGGTGATACAGGTCAGTGTGACAAACCCCGAGACGGAAGAAGTTCTTTGAACATGAACCTCTGTTGAAAAAGGATAAATAAATTTCTTGACACTATATTTGATACAGCGTATTAAATACGTATAAGTGTTGGTTTGACACAATATGACAAAATAGGGGTTAAGTGAAGATGTGTTTGTACGGTTTGGGTATGGAAATTTCACCTCTGGGATATGTGATGGAGCACGGCTCATCCACTAATGTCTGATTGTGGGAAGAAAGGTTTCCATAAGCACAAGTCACTCTGAAACATGTCTTTGTTATTGAATCTGGACAAAAAGACACATGGTTAAATATTTGTACTGAGACTATTTTTACAGGGGTTTGCTTAACGTTTTGTAGCACAATGAACATCATGACTCACCCACAGAGACTTCAGGGGCTCTGAGATCCTCGTAGCCTTTGACAGCACAGGAGTATGTGACTGCTTCCTCACTGCTGAGCAGCTCTTGGTACCAGGGAGACCAGTCCTCATAGAGAAACTCTCTGTTCTTGTACCAGATGTAGGCTGCAGGCTTTTCAGTCAGAGGACAGCTGCTGCTGCACATCAATGTTACTGTCTGTCCCTCTGTGGCAGGAATCACCTTTACCTGCAGCCCTGTGAGGATGGTGGATAACAACTTATACAATGATGTCAATTGGAAAGTAATAGATGAGTAAAAGTCACTGTACCTGCAACTACTTGAAGACTAATTCTGTTGAGCCAACAGAGTTGTGGACTGTCTGTAGTCTTCATACAGCAGTAAGAGTTTGCATCACTCTCTCTTAGATCACTGATGGTTAAAGTTTGGTTTTTCTCTTCAGACATGTTGTACGTTACACGTTGTCCATCCACAGAGAGCTCACTCTGAACATAATTTCCCTTCCATTGGATAGTGAACCATTTGGTGCTTGAAGTCAGATGTTGATGTGAGCAGTGCAGATCCACCGATGAACCTTTGAGAGCACAGATCCTGGTTTCTCCTCCATTAACACCTTTAACACAAACTTACATTAGAAAGAAACCTTTCTGTCAAAAAGAGAGAGATATACTGTAGTTTACATTAGGATCTAATCTGAACTCAAAGTTGTCATCTATAAATCATGTAGTAGGATTAGCTAAGGTTACTTTTATTCTTAAATAGGGACTAATAAATAATCACTGATACCTGAGATGTAAATGATGACACCCACAAAGAGACGACAAGCATTCCTGAACGGCATGATTGTTGTAGTCCAGACTTTAACGTTTAACATTGACAGTGAAAGCTTGAATAAAAAAAAAGTAAGTCATCGGTCAGCCTAAGCTGTTCTCTTCTTCAGAGTGAAAGGTTAGGGGGGGAAAGATTGACTGTTGTTTCATATTCAGTGGTTTCACATCTTGTGCAGCTCTGAAGCTAATACCAAACTTCCTTCCTTTTCCTTTCAATCTTTTGTGGACTCTGCTGCGTGCACTTGTATTTTAAATAAATGTGCAATAAGCCTCAGGTGCTTGAGGCTGTTGAGAAGAAAGCTGTGTATGTGTTAAAGCTTTTGTCCATATCTCATTATGATGGTTTATGCTTTGTGATGAATACAAACCTCTGTGGTGATCAAGAAACCGCAGATTCAAGCTCACTGTGCAACATGAACTGCTGTGGAGATGCAGACTTTTTTTTGCCACTGGTTACAGATGGGTGCTGGGTGTGGCCTAAAAGTGGCAGCTTTTATCACATTTGAGCAACACTCAGAAGTGAGAACAGGTCTTCAACCACAGAGATAAACACTGTAAATTTTAAATAAAAATTGTGTTCAACATTCACTCTTGTTGTTTCCTGCCTCAAATTCTGTGATTTATTGTTTGAATGCTGAAAAATAAGCATAATTTCAGATTCCTTAGCACCCTCCTCTTTTGTTCTGTTGTTCAGTAATTTGAGACCAGAAGGGACCATACTTAATGCTCATTGGGTCAGCAACTCCATGTTTAATGCAACGATCAATGATGCTGAGGGATCTGATCATCTGTTCTGAGCCATTCTGCACACGTTGGTAACATTTTCTATTGTTCTCTGCTTAACCCTCAACAAGTGAGGACTATAAATGTCATTACTTATTTATGTTTTGTGGCAAGTTTTCACTAATCTTTCTATATTTTACACTCAGGGACAATTGACTTTAATGATTGTTGATCACTAAGAATTTTAATACTTTTGGTTTTACTGTCATATTTTTACTGTTACTATCAAGTGAGGGTGTGTGCCAAGCAGCGAGAGAACCCAAAATGCAGGACTTGGCAGACAGGCTTAACTAAACTCAAACAGCTTTACTGCCAGAGCTCAGGAACAAAAACCTAAACTGAAAACTTGAACAGAGGGAACATAAATTGACTTGAAAAGACATGAGGCTGTGGGGGAAAGAGACACTGCTGAGGAAAACAAGGTGCAACTGAACAGAATCAATTAATGAAAAGAAGCAAAGAACAACTGAACACAACACACACAGGACAAAAGACTATCAAAACAAAACAGGGAACCAACACTTAGACTGATACTAACACCTGATTTTGACAGGCCAAAGTAAACACAAAGACAAACTCACTAAACATGGACACAGAAACGTAGATGAGGCATAGACAACACAGGAGGGCCAGAAAAACATGAGAATAACAAAGAAAACGATGAATACAAAACCAGAATGAAAACCTAACCAATGTAAAGGTAATATTTAAACTAAAATCAGTCAAATGGGAAATATCACACAGAAAAGTCCCAAACAGAAAACGGTGGGTACAAAACCCAGGATCGTGACAGTTATAGCATTAATGCTCATAATAAACATGGACAAAGTTCCAAATAATAACACCTTTAACAGAAACTTTCATTAGAAAACAGCTTCATTATCTCATCCATCTTTTTTACCTTTCTATCAATAATCTGTTGGCATCTGTGACCCTCAACCTGCTGTCCCAGCATGCAGCAGCAAAGAGGATGGCACTCACCACAACAGACTGATAGAAAATCCTGAGCATTGTCCGATACATGTTAAAAGATCTCAGCTGCTTCAGAAAATAAATACGACTCAGGTCCTTCCTGCAGAATGCAGTGGTGCTTTTAACCCAGTTTATTTTCTGACATGAGTGTGTTGCTGATCACTTTGGCAGACACAAAGTGTTGAAGACGCAGATATTGTGGCCTTCCTGTCAGGTAATCCACAATCCAGGACACAAGAGAGACATCCACATGCGTCAGCTTATCACCCAGGAAGGTTGGCCTGATGGTATGAACTGGAAAAGTCGAAAAACATAACCTTCACACTGCTCGCTGGCTGGTCCACATGGGCATCCACAATTTATCAGGTAGATGTTGGCAACCTCAACTCCAAGGCAACACTTGGAGCTGAAGCAGATTCTGATGTGGTTATTATTAAAAGGTTATTATAGTTAACTAAAACTTAGCTAAGAACTAAAAGTAGATGTAAAAAACATACAAAAACTTTGTTCACAAAGTTTGTTACTCTTTAAAAAAATTGTGTTTGAAATTCACTCTTGTTTTTTGCTATCTCACCTGCTGTGACATATTGATTGATAGACAAAAAATAAAATGATATGAAATATAAAATATGAAACCAGACAATTCTGGGGGGCTCCTCTCCTGGTTTTTTTCGTTTGTTCATTTGTTTTGCAGTTTGAGACACGTCCACTAGAGGGCCCTATTATCATATCTCGTGATACAGTAATGCTGAGGGATTTAATCATGTTTGCTGAGTTATCCTGCTGTTATTGGTAACATTTTCTACTGTGGTCTGCCTACCTGTTATCAAGTCTGCACAGCAGAAGATAACATGAAATGTTATAGGGCAGGTTTTCACAGTGGTTAGCACTGTTGCCTCACAGCAAGAAAGTCCGGAGTTCAATTCCACCACCTGGCCGGAGTCTTTCTGTGGAGTTGGCATGTTCTTTCCATGTTTGCATGGGTTCTTGTTCCTCCCACTTTCCAAAGACATGCAGTTAGTGGGGTTGGTAATTCTAAATTGTGCACTTGAGTGTGAATGGTTGTCTGTCTCTATGTGTTAGCCCTGTGACAGACTGGACAGACCCTGTCCAGGGTGTACCAAGCCTCTTACCCTGTGGCGGCTGGGATAGGCTCCAGCACCCCCACAACCCTGACAAGGATAAGCAGAAGAGAATGGATAGATGGAATCATTGGTTGCAGGAAACTCACCTTAAAACAGACCCGGTTTTACACGTATTTGCACTTGTTTTCTGCCATTTGTGTGCGGTTATAATGGTGGATGTTCATATGTCAAAAATTCCAAATGTTTAGGTTAATAACATATAATTAATTAATATTAGAATTAACGTCATTGCTTATATAACCTTGGAATTTTTCTGTAAAAATAAATGTGTATTTCCAATGAAAGTCGTGAAAAACATTTCTCCTAAAAATGACCCAAAGTTATCAACTTAAATATAAAATTTATGTGTAATCCTGTTCTCTAAACTTTTTTTCAGAATTACTCAGTATTTCAGGACACGTTTCTTCTCTCCTAAGAGATCTTGGATTATTACTCATTTATACCATCGCACCTACCAGTAAGTATTTTTACATAATAATTACATCCTAAGTCATGGGCTGTATCAACACTGTCACCTGTGTGATTTTTTTGAACATTCTGATAACAAATAGTTTCTTTAAGAGATAATAATAGAAGGAAAAATGGTTTATTCAAACATCAAACATTCACGAATCTTACAGAAAAAGCTGAAGAAATAAGAGACAAATGATTATTCAGAT
Source organism: Oreochromis aureus (assembly GCF_013358895.1). Lineage (NCBI taxonomy): Eukaryota > Metazoa > Chordata > Actinopteri > Cichliformes > Cichlidae > Oreochromis > Oreochromis aureus. The sequence goes on from NC_052947.1 coordinate 10,734,380, forward strand.
AAATCTTCACACTAGTTGTAGCTGAAAGAATTAAACTACTACAGCGCTTTAGCTTTTTTTAATATTTATTAATACTCATGAAGGTTATTGATTTATGTTAAGCCGTTAGTGGTTCATTTATGGTTCAGGAAAAAAAAGAAATGATGACTTAAAGTTTTAACTGTTCAGTTTGAAAGCTCTAAACCACGCAGAAAGCAACAACACAAAGCTCACAAGTTTGCATGTTATACAAAGTTAGCAATAACATTTTTACATTGTCTTATACTTTGCACGCAACACATGCATTTCATCATCAAACATCTTTAAATTGAAAACCACAAGCATTTCTACTTTTTACTCATTTCTACTGTATTCTATGTGCCATTTTAGAGTGTGATTGTTTCACACTCTGTACACAACAGCTGTGGTGCTTTTTTGAGATTTTTTCTATTTAAAAGGCAGTGACTCAATATTGGATGTTAGAGTATAGAGTACAGCTGTATTGGAATAGAGTTCAGCTTGATTGGGATAGACTTCGCCTTCACTGGAGTAGAGGTCACCTTGATTTGAGTCAAGTTCACCTTCATTGGAATAGAGATGAGCTTGTTGGTGTGTATTGACCAGTGTTGGGTAAGTTACTTTAAATTAGTAACTTAGTTACATTACTAGTTACTTCTCTAAAAAAGTAACTCAGTTACTTCAAGTTACTCGTTACTTTCAAAGTAACTAGTTACTAGGGAAAGTAACTTTGGTTTTACTCAGAATTCTCTTGTTAATGTGTTGCTTCCGTAACTGGATACCCAGCAAGATTGCCAGTCTTCTATCTTGCTTACTTGCCACAAGTGCACTGTGCCACCTACCAATAGAAAGGAAAAAATAATGTGCACATTTCCACGAGAGAAATCCCACGCCTGGACCGTCGTTGACCGCCGCCATGATTCTAGCCTGCTTTTTACATCCAACACAAAAACTGCAGTCGTGGTGCTTTTGATTGTACTCAGAACTTGGAAATTCTGCCTTCTGAATAGGAAGATGTAGGTAACACCAGACTGCAGATGAGCTGCATACAGAGCTGGACTGGGACAAAAAAATAGTCCCGGCATTTTGACTAGAGACCGCCCACCATTATAGGAAAAATCATAAAGCCTTTGAATGAAAATAAACACTGTTGTGACAGTGATGTACACTGTTCTGATGGTATATATGTATCAATCTATCAATTGTTTGTTGTAAGACTCAGATAATTATTTTTTTTTAAAGCGAGACATTTTAAATGAGAATAATAAAGAAAAGTATTTCCTTGTGCCCCCCTTTCCCTGTTAATGCCCTACCTGGCCCCTGGCATCACTTTGCTAGACCCGCCCCTGCACAGTTACCAGCTGTCAGCTACTTAGAAAAGGATCCTGGTGTTATTTGTCTCTCAGAAACAGCTCATAACTTCCTTCAACTCATTCATGTCACCTAAAAGGTAAACATGTTTCTCCATCACCTGTTCAGCTCTGATGATTCAGTAAGAACATCTCCTGGTTTCATCTGCATGTTTCCTCTCACCAGATAACCAAACCGATATCATGACCAGCAGCTTTACAGCTGTGGCTCCAGCAAACATCAGCTGATACTAGCAATTAATATTAAATAAATTCTAACAACAGCTGATCAAGCTTGAACGTGCTGCTGTTGTTTAACGCGACATCCGCTGGTTTCCTCTTTCTGGCGCAAAGTGGGCGATAAACAAGAGAGAAAAGTCGATCAGCTGATCATTGATCAGTTTCGTGATTGAAGTAGAAACAGGAGAGGAGAGAATGAGAGAAGAAGAGGCAGCTGTGCAGCTTCAGCTTTGTGTCTTTTTCATTGTAGCTGAAGTCCGGGACAAACTGTGTTCCTTTTCACCTCAGTACGAAACGCGTAATATTTTCTCTGAATACCAGACGATTCTGTTTTTTACGGGACGGTTGGCAACTCTAATAATTAACCGTATGAACAAAATAAAGTTCAACATCAGTAACATAGCACCCACCCAGCTGTATAGAAACTCCGTCATGCTAGCTAGCACGCAGTACGAAAAAGTCATCATACCGAAAATAAACTCCACCTAAACTTGGTTTATATCTGACTCCGATAGACTGCAGGTCATAACTTCTTACCTGAAGTTCAGTTCACCTGACACGCGGACCGGCGGCCGCTTCGGGTCTCTCCTCTTGCCTCCCTTTTCCTTCATCCACCTGCTGGCCTCCACCACTTGCTAATGTTATTGAATCTGTGGAAGCTCTGCGATATCCACCACACGAAGTAACGAGTAACGAGCCTATCTAAATCCCAGTAACGAGTAACGCGTTCCTGGTTTTGGCATAATAACTAGTTACCGTGCTCGTTACCACAATAATAACGTAGTTACTGTAACGCGTTACTTAATAACGCGTTAGTCCCAACACTGGTATTGACAGGCATTCTGCTGCAGTGAGCTGAGAAGTTTTCATATATGTGATTATGGTTGACCTGAGGAGACCAAAAAACATAACCTCCCATAAGGTACACATTTCATACCATATGGAAGGTTAAGACGTTGGTGAGATAAACAAGACAAAAAAAATCTATCCACAAAAAGGATAAATGATCAAGTAAAAGAAAAACAGGATTGTGGATGCATTGTATGGTGTACCTGCTGTTTGTTGTCTGATATTTCACTCTTTGGAGAATGACTGGAAGCCTTCTTTTTACTGAGTGTCAAACATGAAAGGATACGACTGAATAACAGATTTCAAATCAGAGTTTGAACATGATTGATCTAAAAGAGAACACAGTGATGCTCACCTCTGGCAGCAGAACACAGTGAGAAGTATTATTATTATTCACAGGAGAGCTGCAAAACCACCTGCAGCTGCTGGTAGCCATTGAGCTGTGGTGTTATCCTTGTTGGTTTTAACACCACAGGAATAATTTCTTATATTCTCCCTGCTGACTGCGTCTAGGATCAGATGTTTGTTGTGTGTCTCTGTCATGTTCAGAGGTTGACTGTTCAAGTACCAAATGTAGTTTGTGTTGTCAGTCAGAGGACAGCTGGTACTGCAGGTCAGTGTGACTCTCTGACCCTCTGTCACCACTGCAGAAGGACTCATCTTCACTCTCAGCTCTGAAAGAGGAACATTGTTAAATAATTAAAAACTATAAATCTCGTAAAAATTTCCCAATTACCTTTTTTTTAAAATATAGGATAGCATTGTGATTGGTAATGTCATACAGGTCAATTGGTGTGGAAAGCAAAGGACAGTCAACAGTTTAACAAGCAGCACTTATTCTTAGACCAGCTAAAATGTGATGATCAGTGAAATTTTGCTGATAACACTTTTACATTCAGTTTTGTTTGCTCAGGTTGACATTAGGCTTTTTAGTGTAAAACACTGAGGCTCTTACATGAATAAAACATCTTAATCGTTGTTAGGAGACTTTACCTGTGACAATCAAAAAGACTCCAGGCAGTTTCAGTTCTTTATCATGTTGTTTCAGGATGAATGTATATTCTCCTGAGTCATTCTTCGTCAGGTTTTTGATGGTCAGGATGTGTTGGTTCTTCACGTTGTCGTGATACTCCACACGACCTGAAGGCTCAATCCGTTCCTTATCACCTGTTCTCCATTTTTTAATCCATAATTTAAACTCTGGCTTCCTGTTATCAGGATGTGAGTATTCACTTGTGATGTTGACTGAAGATCCTTCCAGAGCACAGATTCTCCTGCTGACATAATTCACTGTCCAGCAGTTTTTATCCTGAACACCTGAAATATAGATGGAAGATTTAAAGTTGACTGTGGTGTCTGCATGTTGAGATAACAGCTTTTTATTAATTAACAGAATTAACAGTTTTCTTTGATACTCACAGACTTCATCAGATTGAAGATGCTCGTGACCTTTAATTACACAGTAAAAGTTGTTTTTCAAAGAACTTGGAGTTGAAATGCTCGTTATATTTTCCCTATAAAGTTTTCCATTTTCATACCACACATAGACAGTTTGAGGTTCGATCAGAGGACATGAGGTGCTACAGGTCAGTGTGTTCCCAGGTGTCCTTACAACATGTACCACTGAGGAGATGATAAATACAGTTTCGTCAGTCACTATGTTATTAATATGCATATTTTATATGTGTATGTATGTCAGTTACGTGGTTTTGTGTATGGGAGCAGATTTGTAGAGGTGAGTCCAAAGAACAACGGCACTTGAACTCACTTCTCTTTTCCTTATACGAGAGTGATCTGTGTACTCATTCTGTCTTTTCCTCGTCAGGGAAGTTTTCACTTTAACACATTTTCATTGACTGCATCCACACACTTCCATAATAATCTTGGCATTCTACTTTTTTCACCCAAAGCATAATGTAATTCACGTTTGTTCAAAAAATTGTTTCATTTTTTAAAAATACTGATGGCTGCCAGTGCTACTCCTCAGCTTCTTAGTAGATGTACCTATGCTGTTAATGTGAAAATCCTAGTTGAATTCATTCCTGAAGTATTGCAATCACAAAATTTTCAGAAAACTAGAACTTTGACCTCGACCTTGAGGTCAGTGTCACTGAGATTCAAAATCATCAAAGATTTTTAGTACATGTGCCTTTTGTAGCAATTTGGAAATCCTACGTTGCCTCATTCTCGCAGTTACAAATCTCGGTGTCCATGAAAACTGCCAATAACATCTTTTAACCTTTCAGCCTTTTTACAGCTGAGTCGTTAAAAAAGTGAATGTAGAAACAGTGTATTTCAGAGATCAGTAAGAAGATGTGTTTGTGTGTTCACCTCTGGGAAATGTGATGGAACAAAGCTCATGTTCTGATCCCTGCTGATAAGGACACATTTCGCTTTTAGTGAAAGTCACATTGAAGCATTTTGATGTGATGGAATCTGGATGAAAAAAATATTAGAGTATTGAGTATGTTTACTGAGAATTATTTGACTTAGTTTATTTATAGTAGTTTATTTTGTAACACACTGAACATCGTGACTCACCCACAGAGACTTCAGGGGCTCTGAGATCCTCGTAGCCTTTGACAGCACAGGAGTATGTGACTGCTTCCTCACTGCTGAGCAGCTCTTGGTACCAGGGAGACCAGTCCTCATAGAGAAACTCTCTGTTCTTGTACCAGATGTAGGCTGCAGGCTTTTCAGTCAGAGGACAGCTGCTGCTGCACATCAGTGTTACTGTCTGTCCCTGTGTGGCAGGAATCACCTTTACCTGCAGCTCTGAGAGGATTATAAATAGAAATAATATCAATACATTGATTATTCATAAAATGAGTTCTTCATGCATTTGATAAAACCACTGTACCTGCAACACTGAGAGAAATTCCCCTTTGGCCACAGTCTGTTTTGTCAGCAGGTTCTCTGCAGCAGTAAATGTTTGCATCATTCTCTGCTAGATTGTTGACTGTCAGAGTCAAGTTACTCTCTGCTGACATGCTGTACTTTCCATCTGCAGAGGTCTCAATCTTCAAGCCCCCCCTGTATACACTGTACCAGTTCATGCTTGAAGTTGGATGTTGATGTGAGCAGGACAGATTTACTGATGAACCTTTCAAGGCACAGATGCTGTTTGTTTGTCCCTGAACACCTTTAACAGAACATTTGATTAACAAGCATCTATGCAGATTTACACAATTTCTGTAACATTGATCTCTATACCAACAAGTCAGGGCAGTTGCACAATGATAATGCAAATGATTAACTTGTACTGTAATGACGTGTAGCTCATCAAGATAGAATTAGTGAAAGTCCCTTCAACTAACAGATCTTATCCTGTTTTATCTAATCTTTTTGTGACTTTGCACAATTTGGCTACACCTGAAATGTTTTGCAGTCTTAAATTGAACAAAATATATCCTCCCAGAGAGATGGAGAACAAAGATCCAAGATCCAAAACAAACATCTGGCTTCAGAACACAACTGCTTTAAATTTCAGCTTTTAGTCAGAATGTTTGATTGTTTGATCTTCTAAGTACTCCAGATGCTGTTCGGGTAAAATAAAGGAGGTGAAATTCAGAAGTGTCCTGCTTAAAAGAGAGATGCTAATTAGAAAATGGACAGACAGATAAAGGCAAATGTGTATACAGAGTGCATGAAACACCATATATACCAGTCAAAAGTTTGGACACGCAAAATGACTGTAAATCTCTGAAATGTCTCTGTACATATAACACGTTAATGGGTCAACTGCGCTAACATGTTGTCGCTGTGCAGCTCCACACACGGGGCATATATATATATATATGTTAGGGGGCTGTCAACATTAACACATTAATATGTCATTACGATATGGAAAGTAACAGTTCTTGCTTTTTACTTTCTCTTTTTCTCACAGTTTTAAGCTTCTACATGCTTGTGACTGGTAGAAGACCACAGTTTGGGTTACAGTAGTTCTCCAGCACATTTTAAAATGTGTTGATCACATATTTTTAATTGTAACACAGAGTGATCGTTTACTGATATGGATTTGAGACAAGCTTGGAATGAGAGACTCATCTCACTATGGCCTGAACTCAGTACTTCATAGCACTGATGCAAAGGAACTTTTAGTACATCAATCTTTAGAAACTAACAGCTTTCATAAAACTGCAGTATTTGATACAATGGAAAGGTGAACAATCTGATAAACCAGTTGTAACAAATACAAAAACAGGCTATTTTTCTGTGGTGATTTAAAAAAGAGAGATAAGTGACTGTGAAAGGACAGGAGGACTGACCTTATAGAGTCAAAAAAAATCATTACTATCTCTTAAAGTAAACGACAGTAAAATTTAAAACAACCTCAAATATCTACAACCATAAAATTTTACCTATGCATTAATGCAGCATTTACACTGATACATACAAAGTGGACATTGAATTAAGGGATCAGGGAAAACAGAATCTTTCCTACCTGAGAGATGGAGAACAAAAACCCAGAACAAACATTCAGCTTCTGTGAAGAACATGGCTGTTGCAGACTGCGCTGTCTAATCAGAAAGTTGATTTATAAGCTTTCAAAACCCCAGCTGCTGTCTTATTAAAGAGTGAATGCTTAAAAGCAGACGTCATCTTCTTAAAACTGTGAAGTCTGATGACAGAATGGACAAAGAAATTAGGGCAAATGTGTTTGCATGTAACACCTTCAGATCACTTCCTCTTGTGGAAAGATGAAACCTCAAGTGTCAAAGTAGCTGTTTCACATATTTCTATATCTCTATATATCTATCTCTCTAGGTATTTATTAGTATACATATATATATAGTTATATGCATGACTTAATTCTATGGGTTTTTTTGTTTGTTTGTTTGTTTTTTAATGTTTCCATGTTGTCAGAGTTAAAAAAGGTACATGTGGTTTGGTTGTCATTTTGTGGTCCAGATAAAACTGAGAAAAAAACCCACAGACACAGAGACTTTGAACTTTTAATGTTCAATTCAAAAGCATCTCAAGCTCACACACATGAAAACTTCATGAAACAACAGGTTTTTGTTTTGCTTTTAGTACAACATTTTGAATTAGTGCGTTTACTGCCAAATATTTCTAAAGTCAGAAGTCAGCAGTGTTGGGTAAGTTACTTTAAATTAGTAACTTAGTTACATTACTAGTTACTTCTCTAAAAAAGTAACTCAGTTACTTCAAGTTACTCGTTACTTTCAAAGTAACTAGTTACTAGGGAAAGTAACTTTGGTTTTACTCAGACTTCTCTTGTTAATGTGTTGCTTCCGTAACTGGATACCCAGCCAGACTGCCAGTCTTCTAGCTTGCTTACTTGCCACAAGTGCACTGTGCCACCGACCAATAGAAAGGAAAAAATAATGTGCACATTTCCACGAGAGAAATCCCACGCCTGGACCGTCGTTGACCGCCGCCATGATTCTAGCCTGCTTTTTACATCCAACACAAAAACTGCAGTCGTGGTGCTTTTGATTGTACTCAGAACTTGGAAATTCTGCCTTCTGAATAGGAAGATGTAGGTAACACCAGACTGCAGATGAGCTGCATACAGAGCTGGACTGGGACAAAAAAAAATCGTCCCGGCATTTTGACTAGAGACCGCCCACCATTATAGGAAAAATCATAAAGCCTTTGAATGAAAACAAACACTGTTGTGACAGTGATGTACACTGTTCTGATGGTATATATGTATCAATCTATCAATTGTTTGTTGTAAGACTCAGATAATTATTTTTTTAAAAAGCTAGACATTTTAAATGAGAATAAGAAAGAAAAGTATTTCCTTGTCCCTCCTTTCCTGTTAATGCCCTACCTGGCCCCTGGCAACACTTTGCTAGACCCGCCCCTGCACAGTTACCAGCTGTCAGCTAGCAGAAAAGGATCCTGGTGTTATTTGTCTCTCAGAAACAGTTCATAACTTCCTTCAACTCATTCATGTCACCTAAAAGGTAAACCTGTTTCTCCATCACCTGTTCAGCTCTGATGATTCAGTAAGGACATCTCCTGGTTTCATCTGCATGTTTCCCTCTCACCAGATAACCAAACCGATATCATGACCAGCAGCTTTACAGCTGTGGCTCCAGCAAACATCAGCTGATACTAGAAATTAATATTAAATAAATTCTAACAACAGCTGATCAAGCTTAAACGTGCTGCTGTTGTTTAACGCGACATCCGCTGATTTCCTCTTTCTGGCGCAAAGTGGGCGATAAACAAACAAGAGAGAAAAGCCGATCAGCTGATCAGTTTCGTGATTGAAGTAGAAATGGGAGAGGAGAGAATGAGAGAAGAAGAGGCAGCTGTGCAGCTTCAGCTTTGTGTCTTTTTCATTGTAGCTGAAGTCCGGGACAAACTGTGTTCCTTTTCACCTCAGTACGAAACGCGTAATATTTTCTCTGAATACCAGACGATTCTGTTTTTTACGGGACGGTTGGCAACTCTAATAATTAACCTTATGAACAAAATAAAGTTCAACATCAGTAACATAGCACCCACCCAGCTGTATAGAAACTCCGTCATGCTAGCTAGCACGCAGTACGAAAATGTCAGCATACCGAAAATAAACTCCACCTAAACTTGGTTTATATCTGACTCCGATAGACTGCAGGTCATAACTTCTTACCTGAAGTTCAGTTCACCTGACACGCGGACCGGCGGCCGCTTGGGTCTCTCCTCTTGCCTCCTTTTCCTTCATCCACCTGCTGGCCTCCACCACTTGCTAATGTTATTGAATCTGTGGAAGCTTCGCGATATCCACCACACGAAGTAACGAGTAACGAGCCTATCTAAATCCCAGTAACGAGTAACGCGTTCCTGGTTTTGGCATAATAACTAGTTACCGTGCTCGTTACCACAATAATAACGTAGTTACTGTAACGCGTTACTTAATAACGCGTTAGTCCCAACACTGGAAGTCAGCCATGTTTTTTCTTTTCAACTGATTTTTATCATGTGTTTTATGCAGAGTTTAAAAACAGATACACCAGTTGTGATGCTGAAGTCATACAAAAGTCACTCAACTACAGAGGAATACTATTTTTTAATATATGGTGACAAACTTTATTGAGCAGGAAGTTGGAGTAGAGTCTGCTCTTCCAAAACCAGGGTGGAAACAACTTCCTCTCTGAGGGTGTGTGGAGCTACTGAATGAGTGGATGTTTGGACTGCTTCTCTTTTCAGAATTGCTTTCTTGAGAGTGTAAGAGAAGGCTACAGGGCTGTTGTTTTTCTTTGAGACGAAGATGTTCGGGTTTTGGTTGAGAGAGGTGTGGTATTGAATTACTTGTTGGCAGCTGTCTCTCCGTCATTTGTATCCTCAGTGTGGATCTGTTGCCCACCTCCTTAATTCCAAATGAACAGATCATCTTGGTTGCAAAGACATCAGACTCCAACACGTTCAGTCTCTTTAAAGACAGACATTTATATATATATGAATGACCCTTTGAAAGACATTTCAGTGTCTAAAAGAATTAAATATGGCAATGATTCATGTACTATTATTGTTCCAGCTCAGTTACACATGATGTGCTTTGACTGCACATACTGTCTGCCTAAATAACAGTGGACAGGCAAGGTGAATGAAAACTGAAGCTGTAAATCAAAGCAAGATTTCAGGTTATTTGAATGTTGTAAATGTTGGAAAAGAAGAAGAAATGTTCGAGGGTGTTTCATTGTTACAGTTCTCAGTTCTCAAAGAATGATGATCAGCGGGCATATTTCTTACAGAAGACCAATTACTTTTTCCATGAACCCATTGAAAGACAGTCTTTAGAAATCACAGACAATCCCTGATGGAGACATATTCATATATTGTGTTTTAAAGATAAGGAGAGTATAGGAGAATGGAAACTTTAAATGTGATAGAGGGATAGAGAAAGGTGAGCAGTGTTACATGAGCTCAGTACAGAAAAAGACATTGCTGTGCTCCTTCTACAGGAAATGCATGGCTTATTAGATAATGAAGTTGAATGGGGCATGAGTAAGAGACGACGGTTCTTTCTAAATCATGTTACAAATCTTAGTGCAGATGTAGCAGTTTTATTTCCTAAGCACCTTCAGTTATCACATTATCAAATCCAACTTAATATTTCTCTAATTCAGTTCAGTTTTCTTTATATAGCAACAAATCACAACTAAATGTGCCTCAAGGTGCTTTATAGTGTAAGAGCAAGCACATGGCGACAGTGGGAAGGCCTGCTGTTTAAAAAAAAAAGTGCACCCAAAACACAAAAAGGACTGGCAGATGAAACAAACAGAAAAGACTGTGTAACCACAGAAAGTTTAACAGAAAGGAGCACCAGAAGTTTAAAACTGTAAAAGCAGAAATACATGATGAAAAAGCAAAGAAGAGAAAAACTGACAGAGAGAGGCATTTCTATTTATAGACATTAGAAACAGTTACAGTAGAGCAAAGTATAGCATGGCAGGAAATATAACAACAGACGATGGACTCTTACACAGATGCTTTGGTTCATGCATTCTTGCTGTTTCTGTTTCATGCAGGCTTTATGAATGCAGACAGCAAAATGAAGGGTGAAAATGTGAAACATATGAAAATATGAATTCATTAGTAAGGCTGGAATACCAAAAAATTTTATCAATCACAAAAGTGAAAACAGTTTGATCTGAGTACAACAGCTTAGCCTCCAATCTTATAAAACTGGACAGACCTTGGATATTTTTCTTAAAGCTGAGATGTTGATCATAAATAATGCCCAGGTTTCAAGCAGATTGTTTTGTGTATGTCATTATTTGTTCAAAGTAGGGAGTGTGTGTGTTTGGGAGGCATTAAGTTGTACTATGATAATAGCAGACACCTGTATACTTATGTATGTATGTCTTATTATGGATTAGTCTCAATTAAAATGTTGTTCATAAGGACCGGCAAAGCAGCATTGTTTTTGGGGTTTTTGTTTTTTTGCCAAAATCAGATGTTTATATAATACATTTTTGCCTTCCATTATCTTAAAGAGCTGCTCATTAAGTAAAAGTAAAAGTAACTTAGCGATGGGGCGGTAGTTATGGACTAAGCCAGATACAGAATCACAAGGGAGGGAGGAATGGGGATTCAAGGAATAACACAAACCAGACTAAAACCAAGAACAGAAATAAACAAGAGAATTAAAACCTGAAAATACAAATATAAAGAAACACACCAGAATATGCTGCTCCAAGAAAGCACAAAACCAGAAACCCTTAACACTCTCCAAGAAAACCCCGAACCCATAAAACTAAGAAACAAGACAAATGTAAATATAATATATGCAGAATATAGAATCATGAAACAAAGATAATCAAAAATACAAATCTAGAAAAACCTGAATCATCCCAAAACTCCTAAACCAAGACCCAGGGACCATGTTTAGCCAGATTAGTTCACTAATTTTTATATGGCCTGACTTTGTGCATATGTGCTCTGACTGATGTCCATACAATCTTTTAAATTGCACTTAAAAACTCACTTTCTTAATCTAGCCTTTGAAGCAAATTAGTTCGGACTGGCCTGCATTTGTGCTACATAACTGTAACTGTTGCTGTAACTATAACTGTTTTTGTTGTCTTTCATTGTAACCTGCATTGCGGCACTTTTGTGAAGCACTTTGATGGACACAGGTCCTTTTTAAATGTGCTATAGAAATAAACATTGTTTGATTGATTGATTGATTGATTGATTGATTGATTGATTGATTGATTGATTGATTGATTGATTGGTTCCTTATGACTCTTTTAGGGTGCGCCTAGAACCTTAGCAAGCCTTGAAAACTAGAAACTAATCTGCCAGTCCCCAATATTTTGTAATCTAGTTATTTTTTTTCTCCAAGAAAATATTTACTAGTGTCATTTATAGTTTCAAATTCAATTTCATGTTAATAACATGCACTATGTTCTAAATAAAACTTTAGGTGTTTTTTTCTTTTGTACAGTTATGGTTTCATTCTCATCGTGAAACGTCCATCATTCTCATTTGGAGTGCAATTCATTTGTCAAATAGAGACAAAGCAGACAGGGCATACCCTGGTATGTCAAATTCCTGGCCAGCATGTCAGATTATGATAAAATGGCATTTGGTTTGTGTTCATTCGTTTTACACATCATGCAGGTTTCAAACTAAACCCAAACTTCCTTCCTCTTTAAATACTTTATGCATTTATATACTATAGCTGTCTGAGCAAGTTAGTATTTTACATTTGAAAAATTAACAGAAATTTTATTTCTGCTGCCCTCTAGTGGTTGAACTTGTCACCTTGCAGCAGTGACATGCAGCCTTGTTCACTCAATACTGTTCACTCAAGAATTGTGCTTTTAAATCAGTCTTGCTGTTTACTAAATCTCACTTTGCATAGAACACATTCTTTCAGGTAACCGATGAAAAATTAGCACATGCTGACTTCACAACGTCACTATGAATCCAAACAGTTTGGTGGACTCCTATTTGCAGGAGCCCTCTTCACTCTGTCTGCTCTTTAGCAGTTAGAGACATGGCCACGAGATGGAGCCATTATCATAACTCATCATTTCAACAACTGCTTGTGCATTCAATATAACAGTCTCTACTATTGAGGGATGATTTGATCACCTGTTCTGAGGTTCATACAGGTAGTGGTAATATTTTATCCTGTTACTCTGTTTCACTTTGTAAATATGTTTTAAAATTGCAGTTGTCTCTTCGGGATGTTAATTCATCTGCTCTCAGTTCATGAAATGGAGAAAACTCAACAAAAAACATCAGAATCTACTTCTTGCCCAAGTGTGTGTGTGTGTGTGTGTGTGTGTGTGTGTGTGTGTGTGTGTGTGTGTGTGTGTGTGTGTGTGTGTAAAGCTGATTATGGTTACAGTCTTGGCTTGTTTAGTTCCCATTGCGAAGAAACATGAAGTGTCTGCAAGTGTCACATACACAGATTCTAGGTTTGACGAACAGTCTCAGTTGTGGGCAAAAGACAAAAAACAGTAAAATTCTAAAATGCATTTCATTAGTCTAAGATCAACAGGAAACAGTGGAAGAATGGAACCAATATATTTTTGACACTTAAAAACTTCTCTTGAGTATTGAGTTGAATTAAGTTGATTCTCAAAATAGTTTAGTTTGTTGTGATACCACATGTAGGCAGTTTGATTGTCAGTCAGGTTACAGCTGGTGCTGCAAATCACAAATCACACTGTTGAAGAAGTTCTTTGAATGTGAACCTCTTTTGATACGAGATGAATACACTTCGTGTTACTTATGAAACATTAAAACAACTTATATGATTGACCAAAATATAAGTTTCAACAAATACAAACAAATGCTTTTACAGTTTGTTTGTGAAAACTTTCCCTGTGGGATATGTGATGGAGGACGGCTTATCCACTGATGCCTGTTTGTAAGAACACATCATTCTATAAGCATAAGTCACACTGTAGCATCTTTGTGTGATGGAATCTGCACAAAAATAAATGAAATGGGATTCAATATTTGTATCCAGATCATTTTTATAATAATACTTATTATTATTATTATTATTGGTATGTCCAGTAATGTTGGGATGTCCAGTCTGCGCTTTGTTTGGGGCATCCAGGCGAGGGAACACCTGTTGCTGGATGCAGCTTGTCCCTGACCCAGAGCAGTGTGTCTTTTCCCTTTACTGTGTGCGTCTATTGTAATTAAGTGAATGACTGGTGTTGTGATGCAGTGGGTGGCAGATGTGCCCCAAAACTTGACTCATCTGTACACACCCACAGTGTACCCTGTCTGTCAGACATGATTTATATATAACTCACTTACTGCACATAATGTCCTCTTTGTATATATTCACTCACTGTATATACTGTTCTCTCTCTTTTTGCACAGTCGAGGAGCGCATCAGGTCACATTTTGCTGCGTGTTGTACTTGTATAATTATGCACATGACAAATAAAGAATCTTGACACCGTCGTGTGGTGTAGGAAATTTTGAGTGTTCCTTTTCTAACTTCCTGTATGGAAGCTAACTGAAAAGGTCTCCAACTTGGTAAATGGACTGGTTCTTATATATTTTCTACTCTTCTGAGAACTCAAAGCGCTTTACACAACCTGTGCATTCACTCCCATTCTCACAAGCACATTTTCTAAGTGCTTTCTAACCAACAGTCACACATACATTCATACTTGATTGATGCATCGGAGAGCAATTTGGGTTAGTATCGTGCCCAAGGATATTTGGCATAGACTAGGGAAAGCCAGGAATCAAACCACCAACCTTCCGATCAGTAGATGACCTGCCTGAGCTACAGCCACCTCCACTAAAGAAAGGTCGACATCCAGTGGATTTTCTGAGAATAACATATCAAAACAAAGTGGTAGAAATGGCTCAAACAGGGTTAAGTTCATTTCAGTGCATGTTTCAGAAACATATAGGGACTCAAGTGTGTGCTCTACCAAATGGTTGGGCAGAACATTCAAAGTTCTCATCTCTATAAATTATACAATGTTGACATTTGTCCTTTTCTTTTGGTGAGTATATGCATTTACGTCTATTCTTATTTCAGGACTCATGAATAATCACTGACACCTGAGATATAAAAGATGACAGCCACAAACAGAAAGCCAGCATCTCTCAATAACATGATTTTTCAGTCCAAACTTTAAGTGTAAAGATGACAGTAAGTGCACAAAACACAAGAGACAAAGTCACTCACCATTCAAACTAAGAAGTACTCTTTGTCAGACTGAGGGATGAGACAGATAACATGAATGTTTAAATCTTTAGTATTCTTGCATGCTATGTTGTACCATGAAAACATATTAAACTACATTCAGTCACTTCCCATATAATAATGATGATTTTATTAGATTTACTGTAAGTATCAACTCTGCTCCTTGTAGTTGTATTTGAATGCATTAAATAGTCATTGTTGAGCAGAGAGCTGTGGAGGTGGTAAAACTGTTCCACAAGTTCAACGTGCAGCATGGACAGCTGTAGAGATGGAGACTTTAGTTTTCTGTGAAGCTACTTTTTTTTGCCTCTGGTTGAATGTGGGTGCTGGGTGTGGTTAGAAAGTGCCAGACTTTAGCACTTTGCAACCACACTCACAGATGTAAACACTTTTACTCTTTAATAAAAATCATATTTTATAACCACTCATGTTGTTTGCTGCCTTAGATGCTGTGAGATATTGTTTTTCTGATCAAAAAAAGCATAATCTGAACAAGTCTGTAAAGATAACTGAGCTGTAAATGTCATTAGTTAATTATGTTATGTTATGTGGCAGGTTTTTACTGACTTTTCTACATTCTGCAGTCAAGTGATAGTTAATGTAAATAATCGTTATTTGGAGGAAACTCACCTGAGAGCAGGTCTGATCTTACTTGTCCTTATTGTACAGTCATTAATAGAAGGAAAAAAGATTTAATAAACCCTCCACCTTCTGACAGCAAAAGGTGAAGAAACAATCCACAAGTGATTATTCTGATAAATCTTCACAATAGTTGTGCAAAAGAATTTAGCTACTTGAGCTACTTTGTTTATTTTGTCTATTTTACATAACCACTATTAGAAACATTAGAAACATTAGAAACTTTCGTTCTCTATGTTTAGCAGTTAGTGGTTCATTTATGATTCAGAAAAAAAGAAACCTGCAGACACGATGACTTTAAAGTTCAGTTTTACAGTCATTTTCCAGATAATGTTATAAATTCACAAAGCTCACAAAGTAGTACAGCTGGCGTCTCTGACAAAGTTAACAATAGCATTTTTATGTTGTGATGCACTTTCCAGGTTTTTTGCAACATGTAATATCGTAGGCTATCTTTAAGTTGAAAACCCTATGCATTTTTACTTTTTTACTAATTTCTACTGTATTTTACCTTATATTTCCACTATAGACTGTGATTGTTTAACACTCTGGACTCATCAACTGTGGTGCTTTTCTTGTAGGCAATGACTCAATATTAGAGGTTACAGTAGAGACTAGCGCCATTGGAATAGAGATCAACTTCATTGGCATAGAGATGAGCTTCGTGGTTCATGGTGTCAAGCATCCTGCTGTGCTGAGCTGGGTTGTTTCCATATATGGGATTAAGGCTGACCTGAGGAAACCAAATAACATAAGATTATATTTCATTGCGTACGAGAGGGTATAATGTTAGTGAGATAAACCTGCCATGTACCTGCTGTTAGTTGTCTGATATTTCACTCTTTGGAGAATGACTGGAAGCCTTCTTTTTTCTGAGTGTCAAACATGAAAGGATACGACTGAATAACAGATTTCAAATCAGAGTTTGAACATGATTGATCTAAAAGAGAACACAGTGATGCTCACCTCTGGCAGCAGAACACAGTGAGAAGTATTATTATTATTAACAGGAGAGCTGCAAAACCACCTGCAGCTGCTGGTAGCCATTGAGCTGTGGTGTTATCCTTGTTGGTTTTAACACCACAGGAATAATTTCTTATATTCTCCTTGCTGACTGTGTCTAGGATCAAATGTTTGTTCTGGTTCTCTCTCGGGGTCAGAGGTCGACTGTTCAAGTACCAAATGTAATACAAAATCAATCATCGACCTGCGGCCTAGAGCGTCCTGGTGCCACGTGCACTTATGGACACTCTTATGTTCCAACAAGGTGTTTGTTATGGCCAAACTGTGATTTGCACAGTTTGGCCATAACAATGCATGATTTACATATGAAGAAAAATAGCACAGAGTTGATGTTTTATACTTGAATCCTGTCATGTACCTGCTCTTCATTGTCTGATGTTTCACTTCTTGGAAAGTGACTGGATGTTGTTGTCATTCTAATTTACAAAAAATGAAATAATTAGCAAATCAACAAGTGACTTCAAATCACAGTTTGAATATGATGAATACAGCAAAAAAAAAGAAAGAAGGTGTATTAACTTAGCAGGCGATAACTCGATGGTTGAGTAGAGGTCAGTGTTGTTTTTCAAACTGAAATGCAGCCTGACATAGTGATGACCATCCTGCTCCTCCGATTCAGCTGGAACGTTTTCATTTATGAAATTAGGAAAAATCTGCATAGACAAATAACATCACATTTTATTAATGTATATTTACATGCATTTACATATAGAGGTTATGATTCACATGAAGGAGAACAATACAGAGGCAAAAAATACATGCTTTTGGATTAAGCAGGAATAGATTTATATAAAGAAAAACAAGGTGTACAAGCGGCTTTTTTTATATCTGTTGTTACTGGAGAAGAATTTTTTGTTTCCTGTTTGGTACCTGCTGTTTGTTGCCTAATGTTTCAGTTCTTGAAGGCTGGTTAGAAATCCTCTTTTTTCTGATTTGTAAACAGATAGAAATATATAAAGTAAAGGCATATCGCAAGAACATATTGATCTGAATGAGATCAAAGTGTTGCTCACCTAACACACCAGAAGACAGAGAGAGGTATTAAAAGGAGCAGAGCAGCAGAAACTCCTGCAGCTGCTGGTGTCCATGTTCCTGTGATACTTTGGACAGTGAGAGTCTTTGGAGCAGAGCTGATATCTTTGTTGGTTTTCACAGCACAGGAGTAGCTTCCTGCATCCTCCCTGCTGACTGGGTCTAGGATCAGATGTTTGTTGTGTGTCACTGTCATGTTCAGAGGTCGACTGTTCAAGTACCAAATGTAGTTTGTGTTGTCAGTCAGAGGACAGCTGGTACTGCAGGTCAGTGTGACTCTCTGACCCTCTGTCACCACTGCAGAAGGACTCATCTTCACTCTCAGCTCTGAAAGAGGAACATTATTAAATAATTAAAAACTATAAATCTCATAAAAAATTCCCAGTTACCTTTTTTTAAAATATAGGATAGCATTGTGATGGGTAATGTGATACAGGTCAATTGGTGTGGAAAGCAAAGGACAGTCAACAGTTTAACAAGCAGCACTTATTCTTAGACCAGCTAAAATGTGATGATCAGTGAAATTTTGCTGATAACATTTTTACATTCAGTTTTGTTTGCTCAGGTTTACATTAGGCTTTTTAGTGTAAAACATTGAGGCTCTTACATGAATAAAACATCTTAATCCTTGTTAGGAGACTTTACCTGTGACAATCAAAAAGACTCCAGGCAGTTTCAGTTCTTTATCATGTTGTTTCAGGATGAATGTATATTCTCCTGAGTCATTCTTCGTCAGGTTTTTGATGGTCAGGATGTTTTGGTTC